>NW_016814509.1:33224-56391 GCF_001698545.2 Rhinopithecus bieti | reverse complement strand
TTTTTTTGAGATGGAGTCTTGCTCTGTCACCCCGGCTGGAGTGCAGTGGCTGGATCTCAGCTCACTGCAAGCTCCGCCTCCCAGGTTTATGCCATTTTCCTGCCTCAGCCTCCAGAGTAGCTGGGACTACAGGCGCTCACCACCACGCCCGGCTAGTTTTTTGTATTTTTAGTAGAGACGGGGTTTCACCGTGTTAGCCAGGATGGTCTCGATCTCCTGACCTCCTGATCCGCCCGTCTCAGCCTCCCAAAGTGCTGGGATTACAGGCTTGAGCCACCGCGCCCGGCCGGTATCTCTTAATTTTTTAAAATGCAGATTCATTCCACAAATAATCTAATTATTTTTGAGAGAATCTGACCAATGGGTGGAAACGGACTTGGCTGTCTTCCCTCTGCGTGACAGTTCAACAATGTCAAACGAGAAGAGAAAAAACTGGGGGCCATTTGTCTGAACCAAGGGAAACTGTCAACAGACTTTAAAAGAGTTTTATCAAGGATGTAAATATGAGGTTATTGAACTTGCTAGAAGGTGGTATTGGGGAAGGAAAGATTCCCACTGGAAGGGGCTTTGAGGGGTATTTGGGCTGCAGGATATTTAAGGGAGAAGGGGCAGATCTAGCCCCTGTGGTCCTCCTGTTCCCCATCATTTCTTTGCCTTCCTTACCTTGATGTTTCAGAGCCAACCCCAGACAGCGACGTCTTTGCATCCTCAGCAGAGGGTGGGAGCTGTAGGCAGCTGGCAGCCCTGAGGCTTGTCCTGGGAAGGGGAAAGAAGATCCACACGGCCAGCTAGAATGCTTAGAGGATTCTCTGCAAAGTGCCCTGTGCCCCTACTCCACATACATGCCCTAGGACCCTAAGGTCTGATTTTAACTCCTTAGTTGCCTGTCTCTTAGACTAGCCTATAAATTTTATGTGGACAGAGGCCATGATGACCTGTATCCTGGCACATAATGTTTAATGAATAAATAAATGAAGTCCCAAGGATGCTCAAACTGCAGGTCATCATTCATTACGGTCATACTCCTGTGTGTACTACATCAGAAGCCCTGTGGGAAAGTGATGGAGGAAGGTAGGGGAAAGGGAGGGGAGAGAAAAAGTAGGGGAGATAATTAACTAAAGAAAGAAGGAAAATAATTTCTATCCTCCAGGGATTTACAACTGCCACTTGAGGAGGTCAAATATACTCACACAATGCTAACAGTTTGCTCCTATAAAACATAATGAGTTTCATTCTACAGCATCTCACTGTAAGAGAATTAGCAGCCAGTCCGTGTGCAAGCAAAAGGCAGTCTCTTGAGAAACAAACCTGGAGGTGTCAGGGCAGAGGAGACCAAGTCCATCCTGGATGGGATATGGCTGGGTTAATGAGGACTAAACCTAGAGGGAGTGCAATTGGAAAGGGCGTCTGAGTGGGGTGTTGGCCATTCTCTGAGCTCAGAGTACACAGGCAAGCTGCAAAAAAGCTCTCTCTGAATCCAGCCAAGACTGATGTCTCAGATCCTGCCCATCTCAAGCTGTCAGGGACCTTCTCCCTTATAGCACATTCAGACGGCACAGTCTTGCATTAATTTAGAGCTAATTGTCAGGTAATGAATTCGATTTGGCTCACCATATTGAAATCCCTTCTGCTCCCAGCTGAACACCAGTAAATCATTTGCATCACAAATCTTCTCTTTGCTGGATGCTCAGCTTGCCCAAGCTGTTGTTCAGACCCTTCCTGCCTCCCCACATTCCCTGGTCTTTGAAAGCAGCTGAAAATCATATCTCCTTGTTAGAGCCACAAAGCTGAGGCTCACGCAAGAAAACTGAGTTGGGGTAAGTGTCTTTGAAGAGCCTAGAACAATGGTTCTTCAAGTTTGGTCCCCTGAACCAGCAGCATCAGCAACCTACTAACTCATTACAAATGCACATTTTCAGGGCCCACCGCAAGCTAGTGGAATCAGAGACTCTGGGGTTGGGGCCCAGCAGTCTGTGTTTGAAAAGACTCTCCAGGTGATGCTGATGCACACTCAAATGTGCGAACCACTGGTGATATGGTTTGGCTTTGTCTCCCCACCCAAATCTCATCTTGTAGCTCTTATAACTCCCACGTGTTGTGGGAGGTACCTCGTGGGAGATGATTGAATCATGGAGGCAGGTCTTTTCAATGCAGTTCTCGTGATAGTAAATGGATCTCACGAGATCTGATGGGTTTAAGAACGGGAGTGTCTCTGTGCAAGCTTTCTTTGCCTGCTGCCATCCGCCTAAGAAATGATTTGTTCTTCCTTGCCTTCTGCCATAATTGTGAGGCCTCCCCAGCCATGCCAAACTGTAAGTCCAATACACTGTTTTATTTTGTGAATTGCCCCGTCATGGGTATGTCTTTATCAGCAGTGTGAAAACAGACTAATACAACAAATCTCTTAAAACATCCACCAAATCCACCAGAATGTCAGTGATTCTTCTCCATTCACTTCAACTCCCTGCAAGACCAGCTTCTCTTTCAGGTTTCTGGATTTTCCTAGGGGTTTCTGAATTTATTTCTTTTCTATCTCTGAATTAGCTAGAATTAGGTTCAGTTTGGGGGAAAAAGACAGCTATAAGTGACTTAAGTCAGAAGTTCATACCTCTAATGTAAAGAAGCTGGTAGTAGGCCATCCCAAACTAGTGTTATTTTGACAAGAGCATGCTATGTGGCAGCTCTGCCAGCCTTAACATGCTGCCTCATGGCCTGGGGTGTCTGCTGAGGGTCCATTCATCACATCTGCATTCCAGTGGTGAAAAAATAAAGGAAGTGAGAAGGGCATGCTCATTTCTTTACAGAAGCTTCCTGGGAGTTGCACACAGCACTTTCATCTTAAATCTCATTGGCCAAAACATAGTCATTTAGCCATACCTGGCTGCAAAGGAGGCTGGGAAATGTTGTTCTTACTCTGGGTATTCATGTACCTAGTGGCGAAAAATCAGGAAATCTATTTTTGAGGAAGAAAGGGAGATCAGATATTGGCATAGACAACTAGCCACAAACAATGTTCTGTGCCACAATTTCTGAGACGTATTTCTGCTTCAAAGTCTTCAAGCAAAGTTCTCCATGTTCTTTACATTCTTCAATGCCGGCTTCACCACACGTTTATTTCAGGAAACATTTTTTGATCACTCTGAGCACTGTTTTTCCTGACAGCCCCCACGCCTGTAGCCCACTACATTCAATTGCCACTGCCTGCTGATCCATCTAATTTCCATGGAGTCGTGATCCACCGTCAGACAGTAAGAGCCTAGGAGCACGTGTGTGGGCGGCTTCGCAGCTGGTATTTGTGGAGCTGTGGGGAGTCTCTTAGCTCCTGCAAGGCCTGTCTCCTCACCTGTAAAAGGAGGGGACCGTAGGTGGTCTCTGAGTGCCTCCCAGTGCTAACATGCCATACTGCTCTTTTTTGGATTCCTTCTCAATGCTGATGATGGTCCTTGGGGCGGGCAGGCAGTGGGGTCTGACCAGCTAACGAGCAGAAGAACTCGGGGAGCACTGGTGATTCACGAAGGCATGGATTGCAAAGGCAGGAAGTAGGGCTCAGGGTTTGACTTGGATGATGGCTTTAGGGAAACTGGTTCTGGAAGTGAGAAATGTGATTTGTATTCAAACTAGCTGAATCCATGGAGACTCCTATAAGGTTGGTGCTGATAGGGAGATCATTTATCTGAAATTGCCCCTTCTTGCCTCAAACTCCTTCCCATCTAGGTCTATCTTAGCCATAAAAAGTTAGGACTTTAAAAGATAAACCAGCCTGAGGTCCACAGAGGAGAAAGGTAATTTAGCTAAAGTCTTACAAGAAAGCAGCGAAATGACAGAATTGATGCCTCCCTGAATATGACCTAAGAGTCACTAAAAGGTCCTCATCAGTCCACTGCCCTCCCCTTACTCCTAAATGATCCTGGCTAGAAGAGTGACTCCACTGGAGTTTTCCTGCAGTCGGAGAGAAACTGAAACCCCAGCTCTTCCACTGACTTGTTGTGAGGTCTTGAGACACTTGACCTCTAGAAACTGCAGTTTTCTTATCTGTTAAATAGGGGCAATAACCACTTTCATGACTTTTAGGAGGATTAGACATACTTACATCAAGTCCCTGACACTTCTGCAGGTGTGCCTGAAATCTCCTTTCTGGAGATTCTCAGGCATTACAGTCTGCTGAAGAGGTTTCTCATCAGGTAGACCTCCATATATTTAAGTATCTGCTTAGCTGAGAAACTGCTAACTGCTCTCAGGACAAGTTCAACTAACAATAACACTGAGCTCCAAGATAAGCCTGGGTCCCCAAACTTAAGGTCTGTGGTCAGAGCAGGGAAGGGCAAAGGAACCAATAATGATGGACACTTCTTATGTCCTGCATGTAGGATAGGCTTTATCCAGCTTAAACATCCCATAGTCCTGCTAGCAGTTCATCATCCCATTAAGGTTAGAGACTGGATTAGGATCAGGATTAGGTTTGTTAAAATTATTTTACAAATGAGGTTATAGAGGCCCAGAGATGTAAGTAACCTGGCCAAATCTATCGGGGAGATGAGAATCATGAACCCAGTGGGATGGAGAAAGGTGAGTTTTGGTTTGATCTGGGTCAGGGAGGGAGGGGTTTCCTCGGCCATCACCTCCTTGGGAAAACCAGGCTTTGCAAGTTTTGTGGAGTGAGCTTGGTGTCTCCCCGACGTCCAACTCCACCTGAGCACTGACCACTCTGCATCACTATTGGCTGATGGGGTCCCTGTCTCCCTCCTCAGGACAGGCCACACCCATCATCCCGCTTAATCATCACATTCAGATATGTTACCCAGTCTTCACCATCCCTGTGCCTGAAGCCCAGAAGGGCTTTTAAAATTGACTTTAATATATTATTTTACAATAATGTATTATAATTATTACAATACTTTATTGTAATTATAATTTATTACAATTATATACTTATTACAATTATATATACAATTATACAATATACAAGTATAATCATTACAATTATAATTACAATAATTTGTAATAATTTATCAGCCAGTTGCAAGCTGGGTAGTGGGGTCAGAGTAGACATGCTTCCTTCTCCTCTTGGAATTAATAGTCTCATTGGTGAGACAGGATTAACCCAGGGAATAAGGACCTGCAATCTGACCTTGCTAAATGGCATGGCCCGAATTGGAAGCCTGGAGGTTTCAAAACAGGTCCTTAACAGCTGGAGCTATTAGATGGGTCTTGATCCCTGGAGACTGTTTGGGTTTGGTCAGGAAACAAGGAGCGGGGAGCAGGAGTGATGGTGGTCAGTGGGAGCAGCTGGCTGGAACGAGTGGCCGGTGAACGGCAAGGAGAGGCTTGTGGGTGGAGAATGCAAAGGCTTAAAAGTCATGAGAGGATTTTGATGCTGAGAGCAATAGGGTACCATAGAAGGCACTCAGGCAGGGAGATTCAGGATCAAGCAGTGTTGCAGACAGACGAGTCCTGGAAAGTGGTGGGCAGAAAAGACCAGGAGGAGAGAGACTGGAGTCAGGTATAGTAACCAGAGGGCCAAAGGAGTGGCCTCCCTGTTGCTTTTCTCCACATTTGCTGGGTCTCTGACCTCTTTCAAGAGGCTAATCACTTGGACACAGCCCACACATTGACTCTAGGAGCTTCTTTAATTTGTTCATTCACATATTCTTTCAAAATACTGATTTTTATACTTAATATGTTCTAGTCCCTGTGGGACTGCAGACAGGAATGAGGCAAGATTCCTGCCCCCAGAGACCTCGGCAACTGAGGACAGACACAACACACATACACACAGCTACCTAATGACTTTCATCAATGCTATGCCATTTAAATGAATTATTTTGTTATGTGCATAGGCTCTAGTCCTCTGCCCCCACCTGCACCCCCATCTCCTCACTCCCACTGATTTACCCTTTTTTTCCATGGGGCTCACTTGTAAACATCAAGCACTGTGCCATGGGAGACAAAGGAGCTATGAGACACGGAGTGGTCTATGATGGGCCGCAAGGTGGAATTCCTTCTATTGATGTCCCTGGCCTGCCAGGGCTTGTCCATTCCCACCACTTGGCACTTTCTGCACACTGTGAGCCCTGGGGGCAGAGACTCTGCTGAAGATTCTCTTGAGACCTCTGTCACCTGATGTTTAACACCAATCTCTAGTGTTTCCAGGTCTTGGGAGCTGGAGCCCACCGATTCATTAACCTCCTGGTCCTCCTCTATGTCTCCTTTAGGCTTTGTTCCTCAGATCAAGGAAAGGAGTCGAAGGCACAGAGTAAGATGCTCAGGACCGCCTGGGCTCTGTCACTGGCCATCAGTACACGCACTTAGCAGCTCTTCCCTGTGGTTGAGGCTCTCTAGGGTAGCCAGCATTAAAGCCTCCCAGTCTTTACCTTGTTAAAAATCAGACCATAAGTTACTTGTCAGAAATCACTTCTAATATAATTCAGCGGTCTGAGTGGGGACAGGCAAAGGCACCAGGAATGACTGAGCATGTCCTATAGACTAGGCTGCATACAACCATCATCTGCTTGATCATCACATCATTCAGATATCTGTCCATTATCCAGTCCAGAGGAAAGTGGGAATCAGGGTTAGGAATAGGCTTATTTTACTAATTTCGTGTAAGTGAGGCAATGGTGACTCAAGTTCACTGTCTCAAGTTTACACAAATCCTGGCACTGTGGGATTTGAACCAGGTCTGCCTGGGCTCATGCACTTTGCAGTGTTGCTGCTCTGCTGGCTGAGGGTCCTCATGAGGCTGCAGAAATGCAGTCTCTAGCCTGGAAATGCTTCCCCAAGTCTCCCAGCATTACCAGCTTCGGCTGTGTTACCACTGCCTCTGAGCACTGCTTTCTATGTTTGGCCCACCCCTTTGTCAGGCACTTACCATGAAAGCCTGCACTGATGATGTGCTGGGACACTCTCTTCTTTACATAGTAATGGAAAATATTGCAGTGCAAACATGGACCTCTGCAGCACCACAGAGGAGGCTCATTTAAGTTGACATCAATTTTGCTAACCTCCTGCTGAAATATTTGCCAATCTAGCCAAGGTTTTGAACTGCCGGGGGCCCAGGAACACTTCTTCTATTGAACACCGTCCTTGAATGAGATCAAATTTCCAGAGGTTGCAGAGGCTCCATTACGTGGTTTGGCCACCTCAACTTTGAGATCAAACAAGGTGATTTTGCATGCACATCGTGCTTTGCTTGCTTGGTTGCCCCTCTATTCTGGTTTCAAGTTGAAAAGTTGTGAGCAAAGTTGAGGTTTGGCAAGCCAGAAATACGATGCCCCAGAGTCCAGGCACCTGGAGGGGTGTCTTCGTTGGCTCTCCCAGATGCTATTTACAAAGCACATTGTCTCGGTTGTTTCTCTCGACTACCATGTGAGATGAACCAGGCTGGGATTATTCTCTCTAGTTTATAGATGGGTCAATGGTAGTTCAGTGAGGCACCTGATTTGCCGAGGTCATTTACAGACCCTGGCCCTGCCTGTGCTCTGTCCTTGTCCCCTCCTCAGCCTCCCACAAACCCTACTATGCACAGGAGCCAGTCTCTGCAAAATCTAACAACTCTTGCTAATGGAATTATGAACATCGTGCTTATTGGATGTGGCAGAGACAAGATCTTGCAGTGGACAATGGCTGTCTGAGTCCCCTTCCTCTGCCCACCACCACCTCTGAGCTAATCTCACATAGGCATTCTTCAGACCATAGAGCTCTTATGCTGCCCGCTGACCAGTAAACCTGCCCTCAGGGGACCCCTGCCTGGTCCACTGAGCATCTGTTCCTCCACTCAGACCTCCCTTTCTCTACTTCCCCTTACGAAATTTCACCAACCCTATTTCTCCATCTTCTCAGATTCTGCTGGTGACCAGATAAAATAATCTAAGAATTAGAAGTTATCACCCTGAGTGATATCCCCACCTTGGGGGGCATGGGTTGATGGTGGATTGATGGGCAATGATTCACTAGCCTAGTTCTAACCATTCTACCCACACCCCAATGAGTTATTCATGCCCAGACCTCTCTGCCTTTTCTCTCCATCTTGAGTATCCTCTCGTTAGAATTGGCCATGTTTCTAACCATCTCTGCATTAGGATATCTTTAGGATGCTTTAAAGGGATGCCTGACACCACTGCTGAAAAGCAAAGGGCTAGAGAAGTGAGCAGACGTGTTCAGGCCTTTGGACTGGTTGTCGTCCCCACTAGCCTCAGGCAGATGATGGTGTGTGGCTGTTAAAGCATGGACTCTAGATCCAAAATATCTGGGTTTGAAACTGGGCTCTGCCACCTGCTAGTTCTGTGATCTTGGTCAAGTTATTTAACCTTCCTGTAGCTGAAGGGTAAATCAGAGAAACTCTAATCTTTACCTCAAAGGGTTATTGTAAGGGTTGAATAAATTAATGTATGTAAAGCCCTTAGGTCAGTGCCAAGCATATTATAAATCCTCAAAATGTCCTAAAAATGGGAGCCATTATAATGCTTATTATGTAGCTAGCTATTTGTTGCCATTTTTGGCCATTTTAACAATACATAATAAGTGTATCCAGTACTTCTTAGTTTCAAAAGTGCTAACATACTTATCTCGCTTCTTCAGCACAGGTGAAGGTTATGGTATACCTTTGATTAATTTTAGGTGTCAACTTGATTGGGCTATACAGTGCCTAGATATTTGGTTAAACATTACTTGGGGTGTGTCTGTCATGATGTTTCTAGATGAGGGTAACACTTAAGTTTATCGACTGAGTAAAGCTGATTGTCCTTCCCAATGTGGGTGGGCCTCATATACATATTTGAAGGCTTCAATAGAACAAAATGAGAGAAAATTCGCTCTCTACCTGACTTCTTTGAGCTGGGACATTGGTCCTCCCCTGTCTTTGGACTAGGACTTGGATTGGAACTTAAGACCATTGACTTTCTTGGTTCTTGGGCCTTTGAATTCGGACTGGAATGATACCATTATCTTTTCTGGGTCTCAGCTTGCAAACTGTAGATCTTGGGACTTCTCAGTCTCCATAACTGCTGAGTCCATTCCTTATACTACATATATATTCTGGGTTCTCCAAAGAAATAGGATATATTTATATAAATATATTATATATATAAATATATAATATATAAAAAATATATAATATATAAATATATAATATATAAACATATATAAAAATATATAATATATAAATATATAATATATATATAAATATATCCTATTTCTTTGGTGAACCCAGATTAATATAATATCCAAGGTCACAAAACCAGTGAGGTGGCATAGCCTGGTCTTAGACTTGGTTCCAAGTTATTATTTTTTTTTGACAGTGGCCTGCTCTGTTGCCCAGGCTAGAGTGCAGTGGTATGATCACAGCTCACTGCAGCCTCGACAGCCTGAGGCTCAAGTGATCTTCCTATAGGTGTGTACCTCTATGCCAGGCTTATTTTTATTTTCTCTTTTGTAGAGACAGGGTCTCACTATGTTGCTCAGGCTGGTCTTGAACTCCTGACTTGAAGTGATCCTTCTGCCTCAGCCTCCCAAAGTTCTAAGATTATAGGCATGAGTCATTGTGCCTAGCCCCAAGTTTTTTTTTTTTTAATCTTTATATTATTGAATACTACCTTTTGTAAAATAAGGGGCAAAAATTGTGAATGACTTAATACAAACAATCCTAATTACTGGGGGAAGAAAAACATTGCTGAGGAGATTTCATTTTGAGGATAGCATGGTTGAAAAAAATAATTACAAATGAAATCCAAAGCCCATCCCAAAGCCAGCTGCAATTCTTTGCCAGCCACTGGAGTTCAAAGAGGGAGACTTAAGGAAAGTCTTGAGGAGAATTACTTAATTTAGAGCATTGGAAACCCAATAATTATTTGCTTAAAAATAGAACTTGCTGAAACAACTTTCAGCTTCTTATTCTCACTGCATAATAAAGTAATTAATTTGTGTCTCTCTGGTAATTTTTCTTCTGATAACTATTGCCATGCTGGGGTTCCAACATACATCCATGCATGCACACACACACACATGCACACACGTACACTTACTACCTCACTCATATCTGATCCCTGGAGGAAGGTGGATACCATAGTGTATTTTGTTGTGGCTGCTTGAATGAAAAGTTCTGTGACCCCTTATAATTTATCCATACCCATATGTATAACACTGGGTGTGGTTGTGGTAAAAGGTAAAAATAAGGGCAAAGAACTCTCAGAACATCTCCAAATATCATACAGAAGCTATTATAAGAATGCCAATACCTATATATTTCCAACTAAAAATCAGAAGCTTTATCTGACAAAAGGATTTGTGCTGAAGTGTGTGTTGCATTGTTTAATAGGATGTGGATCTTACAAAGGCATAAAAAGTAAATTACATTTATTTATACATTTGTTAGATTGAAGTTAATGAAGCTGTGTAAAAATGTGGACAGTGCAAGAAAATCCAGAGTGTAATTACATGGTTTTAATACCTATTAATTTGCTAGATTTATAAACAGCTATTCTATACTAAGCAAATACTCCATTATTTGAAACAAAACAATGATAGTAGAAATTTCATTCCTAAGTTTATCTGAGTGAATTTATACGGGGCTTCAGGTAACTGTGAAACTAGAAAAAGGAAGTTAAAAGATTGTTTCTTTTTCCTGTTTGTCATGTAATAGTCTATTATAGTCAAATTACTATATAGCAATAAATATTGTTGCTAATATTGATCAAATGTCCACCCTGGCACTGTGCTAAGACATTTACCTGCATTATATCCTTTAATAGTCACATCAATTCCATAAGTTAGGTATTAATATTTCCATTTTATAGACGAGGAATGTGGCAGTGACTCTGCTGCTTACTCAATAGCCACTCTCCTCTTTTTTTCTTAGCAATAAAACCCAGATTTTATTTAGGCAATATGTTGTGCTAAAAGTCTTTAGCCTTCCTTGAAGCCAGGAGTGGCCCTAGGACTACATTCTGGCCAATGAGGTACAAGCAGGAGTGTTGTGTGGACCACCTGAAAAGGTTTTGCAAATATGTGCGACTCAGCTGGGAGGTGCATCCCCCTCCCGCCATCTCTTGCTTCGTGCTTCCTGCAGATGTGATGGCTGACGTGCTCTTTCCGGTAGTCACTGGCTTGGCGGTTCAAACCCATTCTCCAGCTGAGGGTGACTAGAAAAGCGAGACAAAATATATTTTAAAAGCATATTTGAAAGTATCAGATGAAATAGAAATCAATCAAGAATTATTGGGCCAAGCTCCGTGAGAAGAGGGAAACTCATCTGGGAGAGCTTGGATCTTTTGGCCAGTTTTCTCCTAAGAGCGTCTTCCAATGCCAGAAGATGAGCGGAGGTGCTAAGATGCTGAGCAGAACTTTCAGCAGACTTAGGGGGACCAGGAGTCTCTCAGGGATGGGGTCCCTGATAAAACTCCATGATTTGGGTAAAGGCTGTGAATGGACACATCACTGGAGTAAAGGTGAACCAGGAATAGCCTGTCCCTTGAAAGGATTGAAGCTTGGCTTTAATCACCTCACCACTATTGGATTATAGTGATCTGGGATTGACAGTTTTTTTGCCTCCTGACTGAAGCAAATGCAAATTACTCTCTGAAAAGACAGCACTTTGAGAAACCTCAAATTATCTCTTCAGTTTTTTAAGATAAAGATACAGGTCTCAATCAAACAAATTAGGGGTAAAGATGGAGAAACTTCTGAAATGGTAGAGTAAGAACCTCCAAAAATTCTGTAACACTTTGAGGGAGAGGACATAAAATACAAAATTACAAACCATTCTCACTATGTATAAAAGCACAAAATTTCTAAATAAAATGCTATAACTTTTAAGTGTATGAGAAGGCCAATTCATGATGTTTTTATTGGATTATTTCAGGAATGTAAGAATCATTTAATATTATGAAATATATCGGTAAATCTATGATAAAAATCCACATGATCTCAGTGGAGGGCTAAAAGTCATTTCAGAAAAAAATACGTACCAATTCTAAATAAACTGAAATTAGAGGATTTTTTTTTTAAATGGTAAGGAATATTTTAAACAATATATCATTTAATGGGGAAACACCTTTAAATATATTTTCATTAAAATCAGGAATAAGATAAAATACCTATTCTCACTATGCTACTAATATTGTCTTGAATATTCCAGCCAATGCAAAAAGATAGGGAACAGAAATAAGAAGGGCTACTGGAAAGGAGATCAGAAGTCTCACTATTTGCTGTTAATGATTGTCTACCCAGAAAGCCTAACATAATCAACTAAAAACTATTAGAATAAATAAGAATTTAGAAAGCTGGCTGAACACGTATAGATATATAAAACAATTGCTTACCCAATTACATATTGTTAATCAGTTCAAGTGTATAGCAAGGAAAGAGCTCCTCCTCAAGCAATGACAAAGTGTAAAATGCTAAAATTCATTCAATCATGAATATTATAAATTTCTCTCAATGAGTATAAAAGATCAGGGTAGAAGACATCTGGACCACAAGACCAAATGGTTTAGACAGGCCACTTCATCCCAGGTTCATTTATAGGTTTAATTAAACTCCGATACAAATTTCAGTGGAAATTTCATTCACATTCAAAAACTATCTGTAAAAATAATAGATGACAATTGTCAACAGTATTTTAAAGAGTATTGATGGGAATATTTTCTTTCAAAGAGTAAAACATTTTAAGTGAACTGGCTCTAAATAAGGGTTTCTCTGGAAATTTGGCCATTTGTATGAGGTAGTTTTAACTGTATATCACCTGATAGTTCTGCTTTTAATAGTTAACCTAATAAATTTTCAGAGGTGCAGATAGTCTTTTGTAGAAGAATATTGATCATAAAGGTGTTTGTAATATTGTTTCTAAAGTTTCCACAAATTGAAATTCATTAAATCAATGATGATACATTTTTAATTAGAATATTCAGCCATTGCAGTTATGAAGAGTTTAATAACATAAGTAGCATACTGTATTCTCCAAAGAAGGCTGTGAAAATCTCTTCCATTCCACATGCTCTTCTGTAGTGTGACCCTGCTGCTTGCCTTCAAGGGCTGGAATCCATTTCTCCATCTCATTGAATGTGGCTGGGCTCCAATCCACAGAATCATAAACAAAATAAATTATTGTCTTAAACCATGAAGTTTTGATGTAGTTTGTTACACAGCAATAGACAAGTGGGAAAATATATAAAGATGTTTTAGAAACATTAAATGAAAAACATGTTACAAAACAATATGTGCTATGTAATTCAGTTGGGACAAATGTGTACACATACATAGAACAAACATTAGAAGGATTGATGCCAAAATGTAGCACTGGTTATTTTTGGATGGCAGGATTACTATGCTTCTCATTTTCTTCTTGTAGCTTGCCTTCTTTCTCAAATTTCTACAAAGACTGTATTATTTTATGTTAACAAAAGTACAAAATCATGTTTTAAGGATATTTTGATGACTGATAGATGCTTACAATACAGCATTACTTAAAAAAAACAAGATACAAACAGCATCTCTGAGGGGCTTTCCTATTCCTTAGGTCTTGTGTTTCTAAGAGGAGAACTTTTGGCACCCAAACCCATTCAGTTTTTTTCATTTTGTCTCACCCACTTCTCTGCAAAAGAGAAGGAATAATGTTCTTGGCTGGTGAGATATTGGGATTGGACTCCTACTGCTCCTCACTCTTTTGGGGGGAGTTTAAGTGTGTACTGGCTGGTCCCCAGTGAACAGGTCTGTCTGCTGGAGAGAGGTCTACGACACAGGCGGGAAGTGCTGTGCTCCTGCCTCCATTCCTGAGCTCACAGGTGGATCCAGACCTGCCTTCTACTCTGCCCCTCCTCTGGGGAATCAAAGGATACATCAGTCAATCATCTTACTTGCAGCTGAATGGTAAAATGTCTGCCTTCAGAACCCCATTCTCAGGACTGAAGTAGGAATGGGATGAAAATGAGAAAGCTTATTTGGCCACAAATCCCAGCCATATTCACAAAGCTTTTCCTGCAAGCATTAAGGTTGACATTCCCATCAGTATCTGAAGTCTATATTTATCAGTGGATTGAAATAGTTCAAACGGGGAATTCAAACAATTCAAACTGGGGGAAGAACAGTGATTGATAAATATCTTAATGCAGCATTATCCATTTTCATTTGACATATTTTAAAGAATACATGTATAAACAAATACGAGTTATAGTATATCACAAGACTTATGGGAGAAAATACATCAGTATCAACAGAAATCTCTCTCTGAATGCTGGGATTATATGTTCATTTATTTATACTCATTGTAATATACTATATGAGCATGGATTACCTTTACAATCAGTGGAGAAATCATTTTAAAAAAGTGGGCCAAGCACCATGGCTCATGCCTATAATCCCAGCACTTTGGGAGGCTGAAAGTGGGTGGATGGCTTGAGGCCAGGAGTTTGAGACCAGCTTGGCCAACATGGCAAAACCCCATCTGTACTAAAAATACAAAAATTAGTTGGGTGTGGTGACACATACCTGTAGTTTCAACTCCTTGGGAGACTGAGGAATGAGAATTGCTTGAACCTAGGAGACAGAGGTTACAGTGAGCTGAGACTGTACCTCTGCATTCCAGCCTGGGCCACAGAGCAAGAGACTGTCTCAAAAAATAAGTAAAAATTGGTGGCTCATAGCTGTAATCCCAGAACTTTGGGGGGCTGAGGTGGATTGTTTGAGCCCAGGAGTTCAAGACCAGCCTAGGCAAAAGAGAGAGACCTTATCTCTACAAATACAAATACAAATAAAAAAAAATAGCTGGATGTGGTAGTGTTCACCTGTAGTTCCAGCTGCAAAGGAAGCTGAGGTGAGAGGATCACGTGGGCCCAGGAGGTTGAGGCTGTAGTGAGCTCTGATCAAACTACTGTACTGGTTGATAATGAGACCCTGTCTCAAAAAAAAAAAAAAAAAAAAAAAAAACATTGCTGAGATTGCTTTATAATCACAATCACAGATCTGGGCTGTATAGCTGCCTGTTGCCTGTACTACTTCAGGGTCAACAGAAACTTTGCTTCCTGACATCCCTTCTTAGGGGGAATATCAATTTTCCAAAATAAAAGCCTGTGATAATCAGAAGAGGCATGGAGGTCTGGGCCTTTTCTAGTTTTAAGAAAGACTTAAAAATATCTTGTAAGCCACATAGATGATTTGGAGAACATTTGTGTTGACTGTATTAGGGACTGGTCAGGAAAACAAACATAATTCACAGATATAAGGATTTATTTAAATTGGTATAGGATAACTGAAGAAGCAAAGAGGAAACACTGAGGTGGCATGGAGATATAACTGCAGAAAAACAGCTGCCATTCCCAGGGCTGAGGAACAGAGAAAAGAGGTAGAAGCTCAGAAGAAGGGACCTGCACAGCTAGGCTGACAGTGTATTTGATAGTAAAATATAAAATAATTAGGAAGTAATGAGTATTATCTTTGTTGGTTTTAAAAAATATTTTGTATTTTGAAATAATCATAGGCCTAGAAGGAGTCACAAGAAGAGTACCCCATACCCATCATCCACCTTCCCCCAATAGTGGCATCTGTACATGACCAAAACTAGAAAATAGGTTGGCACAATCCAAGTACTTTGATTACAGACTTGTAATTGACCATTTTTTGCATGTACTCATTTCTTTATGTCTTTGTGTATAATTCTATGACATCACATTTGTAGAACCACAACAATATAGATGGAAACCTGTCCCATCACCAAAGGAACTTCCTCGTGCTTCTTTACAGCCGCACCCTCCTGCTGCTTCTCTAGTCACTAGCAAACGTTGTCTGTTCCCCCCTCTATATTTTTTTTAATAGAATTTAATTGTAAGTGTTATGGGTTAAATTGTTCCCCCCAAAGGTATGTTGGAGTCCTCACCCCCAGTACCTCAGAATATGAGATGATTTGGAGATAGCGTCTTCACTATAAAGGTGATCAAGTTACAATGTGGTCATTAGGAGCTTACTGCAATACAACTGGTGTCTTTATGAAAAGGGGAAATTTGGAGACAGACACACTAACGCATACAGGGAAAATGTCTTTGAAACCCAAGGCATAGTTCAGAGTGATGCTTCTACAGCCAAGGAATGCCAAAGATTTCCAGGAAGCAACCGGAAGCAAGGAGAGAGGCATTGAACAGATTCTGTCTCACAGCCTCGGGAGTAACCAACCCTGCTGACGAGTTGATCTTAGACTTCTAGCCTTTAGAACTGTGAGACAACACATTTCTATTTAAATCACCCAATCTGTGGTACTTTGTTGCAGCAACCCTAACAGAACAATAAAATAAGTATATGTAATTATAAATTATAACTGCTTAAAATTAGCTCATAATTCCTGAAATTCTGTTGAGCTGGTACACCCTTGCGCTAATCTACCATTGCAAGGGTCATGATGAGACGAGTTCTAGGAGCATGGGAAGAAATGGAAACTAGAACCAGCTGCCCCTTGCAGAATGGAGAACGCTGACTGGGGTGGTGACACTGACAGGAACAGGAAGAATCAAGTCATACTTTCTCCTCTAGCCACTCAGCCTCTCTTCAGCACTTCCTATTCCTGGGCTAACAGGGATCCAGTTGGCAAAGTACAAAGTTGGTTTCCAGAGATCTGAGACGAGAATAAAAGGGTAGGTGTGAAGCTAAGAGACAATATCTTAATGTCCAAACACACTGGGTTTTTAGACAACTCTTCTAGGGACCTTTCAGTCTTTTTTTTTTTTTCCAGGTCATTGGGTTTCCTTTGGGCCCACAAAGCTGTTTAGCTAAGGAAGCAAATATTTCTGGCTACTTATATTTTGTGACTTATTTTGAGAAACTTATCTCTTGTAACTTATTTTAAGAGTTTTCTTTTTTCTTTTTTTTTAATAAAGCATAATGTTATAAAAGCGTGCTGCATGTCACTTCTGCTCTATTCCCAAGTGGATTGACTATATTCTCTGAAGAAGATTTCTTGATTTAATAATAAAGTCTGGAAAAGTAGGATTTGGTATATGAAAATTTAATTTATGAAAACGACTTTTCAGGAACATATATGTTCTTTAAATACAGCAAGTTTCCCTTGTGATGTCTGGAAATCCACCACTCTTCTTCAAAGGAAAAGCAACTTCTTAAAGAGGCTTTGAGTGCCAGGGAAGGATTAATTTCACTCAATCATATGCTGACTCCCCATGTGGGTTAATTCTCTCCTTGCTAAGTAGCTCGAGATGAGTGAAATTGCTCTTCCCAGCTCCTAGAACCAGCCCAATATCTTTCTTGCAACCTCTGAGCATAGCACAGTCCCCCAGCACATTCACACTAATGATCCAAACTGCTACCACACCATCTGCTCTTATGACTTCTGGACTCACCAGTGAGCGGAATTCCAACCTGGGGGAGGCGTTTCTGCAGGAGGCTGTCTTTCTTACTGCCTACAGACAATTTCATTACCTTCTTGGCCATCTTATTTCTAGCTTGTCCCTTAAAAACAAGTGAAAATGGAATTCTTCCCCCCTCGTTATAAATGGAATATACACATTGTAGAAATTTTCAAAGATAAAAACAGTTGTGGAAAATAATGTAATTTGAGGTCATGTGGTTTAAGTTTAAAGGAAAAGGAATCAAATGCGTGTGTTTGCTTAAAAGATGATGCAAGTTTTTTTTTTTTTTTTTTTTTTTTCATAGAAATGTATACTGGGGAAAGTAAGCAAAATTTGATTTTAATAGTCCTTTTCTTCCCTGCCTGGGTCCCTGAGAGAGCCTAAAATTACCTGGATGGTACCCCACTGGGGTGGTTCTTCACAGTCCTGCCAAGCAAACTTCCCTCTCCATCTATTCCTGCTCTTTGTCAGTTCAATTTTGAATGGTAGCCTAGTCTAAGAAGAATGACCCAGGTAGCCATCAGGCATAGCAAGACCACTTAGAGGAAGTGGAATGATTTGTTGGAAGTCATGAGCTAGGGCCTAGTGGGGCCGGTAGGCAGTAGATAAATTACTGCACTGGGTAGCAAATACTACGCAGCCTATTTGGAGAAAGAAAGTGGATGGGAGCTCATTGGAAGAAGAGACTGGGAGTGTCCCTTCCCTTTCAGGGATTCCAACTCCTGTTTTCTGCCTTCCTCATGGTAGTCCTGGACCACAGTACCTGGTTCCTGCTTTCCCTGCCCACCCCCCTCTTTTCCACTCCCACCTGTGTGGCAGGCACATTAGCATTTCCATCACTTATCCCCAGCCCCTGTGACCTACCCTTCCTATGTTGATCTTTTCTCCTTTCAAGGTTGGGTTGAGATGTGGCTTTAGAGGAAACTGACTCTGCCATAATTTTAGTGAGGGCAGGAGATGCTCGTTAAAATCTGTGTTTTGATCTGGAAGTCACTCCTGTTGTGTTCTTCAGCAAGGGATTGAGAGACAGTATAAAAGCAGTTTAAAGCACAGACTTTGTCTTCAGACCTGGGACCCAGTCTCAGCCCTGTCAGTTACTTGCTGAGCAATCTTGAGCAAGTTCTAACCTCCCCAGGCATCAATTTCCTCCTGTGTAAAATACGGGTAAAATACTGTTTTGGAGTGTTTTCACTGTAAAAGAATAAAAACAATATGTGTGGTGCCTACAGTGGTGTCCCCACATCTTAGTGCTCACTCTGAAAATGGTAAGAAGTATTTAGGCTCTGATCTCAGGGAAAGAATGGATGTTGGTAAATATCCACACCCTTGGATGGGAGGCGGGAGTTGAGGCCAGGTGCCCCAGGGCGTGCACTCCAAGAAGCTTGGCTTCTTATAAAGAATTTTGAGTCATGACTGGCTGAGTTTTGAGCTGCTGACTTGTTACATGTACAAATCAACTCTGTTCCTGAGATCTGGAGTGAGATAGGGACATTTTTTAACCCTTATACCCAGGCCTGAGACACATCACTGGAGGGAAGCTGGAAAGGAGTGAAAAAGAGATTATAGGGGGGTCGATACCAGAGTGGGAGAGAGAGCAGACATTTAAAAAGCCAGTGTGGTCATAAGCAGCAGCAAAATCATGTGACCTTCCAAGATCAACAGCCTATGCAGCCTGGGGTGTGGGCCAGGCACTACTGTTTGAATTTCTAACTAGCCCAGTGACCCAGGAACATAATGGCTTCACTTTCTTCGTCTGTGAGATAGGGATGATACTCTGTCTCAGGATGATTCTCAAGGTGAGAGGAGAGAATCATTGTGAACATGCTTTGGTAAATAAAAGACCTATAGAAAAGAGTTTTGTATTATCAAAGTTGGGACCAGAATGAATAGCCCCTTTCCTAACTTTACACATAATATAGGTCTTTGAGTTTCTTTGCTGAGAAACTACTGTTATCATCCGTAAATGCAGATGCATTTTCAGTGTGACTTGAACTCTTAAGTAACCTTAAGAGTTAGGGAGAAGGTCAATGACAGGAAGATGTGAGAAGTTGGAGAGGGCTTAATGTCATGTATTAAATACTCTGTAATTTATGAAATATTTGTATTTTAGCAAATGCTTATTTAGCACCTACTTTGTGGCAGGCACTGTACTCAATGGTGAAAGAGAGTCATGGTCCTTGCCCTGGAGATTAACCAGTAAAGAGTCATAGTGTCAAATGATGTCCTCATTCCACTTCAACCACTCATTCCTACAAGCATAGGCTTAAATCTGCCCCACCTTCAAAATTCCTATTGTTCAAAGTCATTTTAAATATTTGGTCGCCAAGCTTATGTGGAGCCCTAATACCCCCTAGCAGTTCCCTGCACATCTCTGGCCCACTTGCTCCCCTCCTCTCAAATGACCATTCTGTGCTTCCTCCCCTCTTCTCAATCTTCCAACATCCCACCCCACCCCTACTCTCTGCTGATGAGTTTTCTTGTTTTATTGAGAAAATTAGCGCAATCTGCAAAGAATGTTCAAAAGCTCCAACCAGCATCCTGACCTAATCTACCCACAATCCTGTCTTCTTTCTGGTCACTACAGAGGAGCAGGTCCTGGTTCAGCCTTAGACCAACCCTTCCACAGAGGCCTTGACCCCATCCCCTCTCTCCTACCCAAGGGCACTGTTACAGCAGTTTTCACCATAGTCTCTTGGATTAATGATTTTGATTTCCTCTATTTTATTTCTGCATGATGCTTACCATGCTGACAGCATTCATACATGTTGCTATTTCTTCCATTTAAAAAAAACCCCTAATCTACTCTTGGCCCCATTCTCCCCTCCAGCTACCACTCTGTTTATTTCCTTCTCTTTATAGCAAAACTCCTAGAAAACTTGTCTATACTCACTGGTCCCAGTATTTCTCCTCCTATTCTCTCCCAAGCTCCCTCTCGAGCCTTTTCCAGTCTATGGAAACTAATATTTCCAAGGTCACTGATGATGTCCAGGTTGCCATTCCAATGGTCATCCTCAGTTGTCATCTAACCAGACCTACCAGATGTATTTAATTTGGTTCTTAACTCTCTCCTCCTTGAAGCATTTTGTTTTCTCTTGGCTTCTAGGACACATGTTTCTTCTGGTTTTCTTTCTTCCTCACTGGTCTGTCAGTCTCCCTTACTGGCTTCTCCCACCTTCCTGTCCTCTAAACCTTGGAATGTCCCAGGGCCTAGTGCTCAGGGCTTTTCTCTTTATAAACTTACTCACTCTCAGGGTAATCTCATTTAATCCTATTGACTTTAAATACCATCTGCTATGGTTGGAATATATGTGTCCCTCCAAAATTCATTATGTTGGGAGCTAAGACCCAATGTGATAGTATTAAGAGGCAGAGCCCTCATGAATGGGATTACGACTCTTATAAAAGACCTCAAAGGAACCAGCTAGGCTCCTCTATTGCCCTTCCACCTTCTGCTGTGTGAAGACACACCATTTAAGGCACCATCTTGGGAGCAGAGACTGGCCCCTCATCAGACACCAACCCTGTCAGCACCTTGATTTTGGACCTTCCAATCTCCAGAACGTGAGAAATACTTTTCTGTTCTTTACAAATTACCAAGTCTGTGATATTTTATGCCAGCAGGAAAGGACTAAGGCATCATACATATGCTGATGGCTCAACATTTTTTATCTTCAGCCCTGACTGTCTTTAGAAATCCTTACCTTACCGCCTCTTAAGTGTTCTAAAAGGTACCTCCAACCTACAAAGTCAGAACAGAGCTAGGGATTTTCCCCCAAACGTACTCCTCCCACAGATTTTCCATCTCAGCTAAAGGTAAACTCCATTCTTTCAGTTCCCCAGACTCAGCATCATAGAGTTAACCTTGATTCCTTTTAAAATGCATATCCAGGCATTCAAGTTGTCAAAAAAGTTCTAGTGATTCTACCTTCAAGGTTGAGCTAGGATCCAGCTACTTCTCACCACTACTGTTGCTCCCATCCTAGAGCAAATCACTGTTCTGCTTCACTTGAATTCTTGCAGTAGCTTCCTGACTAGTCTCTCTGCTACATTTGTCCCCCACCAGCATATTCTTAACACAGCACCAAGAGTGATCCTCCTAAAATGTAAGGTCAGCCTTTTCTCTGCTCCAAAACTTCTGAAGTTTTGTACCCCCAAAAAAGTCAGATTTGCTTCAATGGCTCTCTTTTACCTCTTTGACTTCACCTGCTGTCATTCTCTCCCTTGTTCACTCTGCTCCATCCACTTTGGCCATGAATTCCACTGTCTTATAGTCTTTGCATTTCAGTTCCCTCCGCCTGGAACACTCTTTCCTCAGATAACCACACGGTCCACTCCTTCACATCTTGTATCGGTCAGGGTCCAATCAGGAGACAGGTCATATAATATAAACACGGACAATTAAGTGTAAACATTAACAGGATTAGAGCAATCAGGGATTGCTAGAGTGAGGAAGAGATGGGTAAAGTAAGTAAATAGTTAAGTGAAAGAGAACTCTAAAAGAATAGCAGACATAGGGAGCAACCACCACTTCTAGGACTGAGATCAGACTTCAGTGAGAATGTCTATGGCTCGCTGCGTGTCAGATAAACTCATTGAGGTACAGACTGGCGGGAATCACTAGAAGTCCACCATCTGGAGCTCTAGGGAAAACCATCCACATAGAGGTACTTCCCTTCAGAAGTCAGTGCACATCTGTCCACAGGGGTACTGTGAAGCCAGGCAAGAATTACCAAGCCTTTGGCACTCTGCTGCAAAGCCAACTGGGCAAGGCTGGCCTGAGGAAGCCATTCACAGAAAGTGTCCCACCATCAGATTTCCATTGTGAAGTTACCTGAAGGGATGTCAAAGGAAGCTACCCTTGGGAAGGGGCACATGCTGGTGCCACAAGGGAGCTACAGAAAAACAAAACACCCCTGCTACATATTGACTAAATGACCACACCAGAACTAGGAACAGAGGCGCCTTCCTCCTACTGTGTCCACCCCCACCGCTAACATTCCAGTGACAAAGCTTAATATTGTGCTAACTACAAAGGAACAGTGCTAAAAGGGCTCATCCCCACTGTTGCGGAGCTGGTAATAAAGAGTGGATTGGTAGGTAAGAGGCCATCAAATCATAACTGGCACTCTTCCTTTAGATCTTTACTCAAAGAGCTCAGTGATGCATTCCCTGGCTACCCTAGCAAACAATTTGAACCACTGAAAGTTTCTAGCTCACTTGCCTTTTTCATTTTTCCTCTTTAGCACTAATCATGGATGCAATATATATTTTATTTTGTCCACCTTGCTCCAACAAGAATTTAGGCTCTGTGAAGACAGATTTGTAACCTCTTTGTGCACTGCTACATTTCTAGTACTCAAAATAGAGTCTGACACTTGTTCAGTGCTCAGTGAATATTTGATGACTGAATGAACACCCTACAATGTCTCATCCTCCCTTTCCTACTGCTGCTTTTTAAAAAAATTATACTTTATGTTCTAGGGTACATGTGTACAATGTGCAGGTTTGTTACATAGGTACACATGTGCCATGTTGGGGTGCTGCACCCATTAGGTACATCTCCTAATGCTAACCTTCCCTCCGTCTCCACACCCCACAATAGGCCCCAGTGTGTGATGTTCACTTTCCTGTGTCCAAGTATTCTCATTGTTCAATTCCCACCTATGAGTGAGAACATGCGGTGTTTGGTTTTCTGTTCCTGCAATAGTTTGCTGAGAATGATGGTTTCCAACTGCATCCATGTCCCTACAAATTGGATGAACATATCTTTCTTTATGGATGAAGAAAATTCCATGGGTTATATGTGCCAAATTTTGTTAATCTAGTCT
>NW_016814509.1:0-30880 GCF_001698545.2 Rhinopithecus bieti | reverse complement strand
AGAGTTTCTGCCAAGAGATCTGCTGCTAGTCTGATGGGCTTCCCTTTGTGGGTAACCAGACCTTTCTCTCTGGCTGCCCTTAACATCTTTTCCTTCATTTCAACTTTGGTGAATCTGACAATTATGTGTCTTGGAGTTGCTCTCCTCGAGGAGTATCTTTGTGGCATTCTCTTTATTTCCTGAATTTGAATGTTGGCCTGCCTTGCTAGGCTGGGGAAGTTCTCCTGGATGATATCCTGCAGAGTGTTTTCCAACTTGGTTCCATTCTCCCCGTCACTTTCAGGTATACTGATCAGACATAGATTTGGTCTTTTCATATAGTCCCATATTTCTTGGAGGCTTTGTTTGTTTCTTTTTACTCTCTTTTCTCTAAACTTCTCTTCTCACTTCATTTCATCCATTTGATTTTCAATCACTGATACCCTTTCTTCCAGTTGACTGAATTGGTTACTGAAGCTTGTGCATTTGTCACGTAGTTCTCATGTCATGGTTTTCAGCTCTATCAGGTCATTTAAGGACTACTCTACACTGGTTATTCTAGTTAGCCATTTGTCAAATCTTTTTTCAAGGTTTTTAGCTTCTTTGCGATGGGTTTGAACTTCCTCCTTTAGCTCAGAGAAGTTTGATCGTCTGAAGCCTTCTTCTCTCAACTCCTCAAAGTCATTCTCTGTTTAGCTTTGTTCCGTTGCTGGCGAGGAGCTGCATTCCTTTGGAGGGGGAGAGGCACTCTAATTTTTAGAATTTTCAGCTTTTCTGCTGTTTTTTCCCCAATCTCTGTGGTTTTATCTACCTTTGGTCTTTGATGGTGAACATACAGATGGGGTCTTGGTGTGGATGTCCTTTCTGCTTGTTAGTTTTCCTTCTAACAGTCAGGACCCTCAGCTGCAGGTCTGTTGGAGTTTGCTGGAGGTCCACTCCAGACCCTGTTTGCCTGGATGTCAGCAGCAGAGGCTGCAGAAGAGCGAATATTGCTGAACAGCAAATGTTGCTGCCTGATTGTTCCTCTGGAAGCTTTGTCTCAGAGTGGTACATGGCAGTGTGAGGTGTTAGTCTGCCCCTAGTGGGGAGTATCTCCTAGTTTGGCTACTCGGGGATCATGGACCCACTTGAGTGGGCAGTCTGTCTGTTTTCAGATCTCAAACTCCGTGCTGGGAGAACCACTACTCTCTTCAAAGCTGTCAGACAGGGACATTTAAATCTGCAGAGGTTTCTGCTGCCTTTTGTTTGGCTATGCCCTGTCCCCAGAGGTGGAGTCTACAGAGGCAGGCAGGCCTCCTTGAGCTGAGGTGTGCTCCACCCAGTTCAAGCTTCCTGGTTGCTTTGTTTACCTACTCAAACCTCAGCAATGGCGGGCGCCCCTCCCCCAGCTTCGCTGCTGCCTTGTAGTTAGATCTCAGACTGCTGTGCTAGCAATGAAGGAGGCTCTGTGGGAGTGGGACCCTCCGAGCCAGGCGCAGGATATAATCTCCTGGTGTGTTGTTTGCTAAGACCTTGGTAAAGCGCAGTATTAGGGTGGGAGTGACCCAATTTTCCAAGTGTTGTGTGTCACAGTTTCCCTTGGCTGGGAAAGGGAATTCTCTTCCCCCTCGTGCTTCCTGGGTGAGGTGATGCCTCGCCCTGCTTTGGATCTAGCTTGGTGGGCTACACCCACTGTCCTGCACCCACTCTCTGACATGCCCCAGTGAGATGAACCTGGTATCTCAGTTGGAAATGCAGAAATCACCCATCTTCTATGTCACTCATGCTAGGACCTGGAGGCTGGAGATGTTCCTATTCGGCCATCTTGGAACCACCCCCCACACCCCCACCGAATCTGGTTTTTTTTTTTTTTTTGGGATGGTGTCTCATTATATTGCTGCCCAGGCTGGAGTGCAGTGGCACAATCTCTGCTCACTGCAACCTCCACCTCCCAGGTTCAAGCCATTCTCTTCCTCAGCCTCCTGAGTAGCTGGGATTACAGGGGTGCACCACCATGCTTGGCTACTTTTTGTAATTTTAGTAGAGACGGGGGTTTCAGCAGGTTGGTCTTGAGCACTTGACCTTGTGATACAACCACCTCAGCCTCCCAAAGTGCTGGGATTACAGGTGTGAGCCACCACAACTGGCCTGTGCTTATTCTTAAACTGCTTCTCCTATAACACTTCTTCATCTTCACCTGGGTCCTTGGCTACTTACTCTTCCAATCAAACATCTTCTATTTCACCTGTTTCTTTATGTGGTTTTGGTTCATGCTTTCTGAAACATTCTAATCCATTTCCTAAGTTCCCTTGACCTTCTGTCCTTTCACTATCTCATTCAAAAAAGGAAAACCCACATGAGCTCTTTTGTTCCTTTTCTCTTTACTAGCAACACAGCAAATGAATGCTGCTGGAAAAAGTTACACCACAGGGTGGATTGACATCACCATAAGTTCATCATCAATGTTTAAAGGAGGCTCAACTTTCTCCTGAGGTCCTTCTGTGTGTCTCACTTCACTTTCTGGGATGACCACTTCAAGCTCTTTCTATTCTCCTCCAACTGTGCCCTGCCACTACCTCTGTATTTGCTCTTGAGCCTGTGCTGTCCAATGTAGCAGCCCATAGCCACATGTGCCTATTTATATTCATACTCATTTAGAGAAAATTGAAAATTAAATTTCTTATTCCATTTGCCACATTTCAAGTGTCAATAGCCACATGTGGGTAGTGGCTCTTATATTGGATGGCACAGATGGAGAACATTGCCGTCATTGCCTAAGGTTCTGTTGGATGGCATTGGTCTAGAATCTTCATTCACAGGTAAAACTGGAGCTCCCAGAAAGGAACTTGCTCCATGTCTTATCTTTATATCTATGCTGACCCACCTAAGGTCAGACAGCCCATCTGTGCTCCAAAACCTACCTGCCCATTTTCCCCTCTTTTCTCAGGAATTGTGACTATGAAATATTCCTTCTGTTTCCTGCACATTTAATGTTTTGTCTTAATCAGGTCATTCATCTGAGTATTAAACATTGCCAAGTGTTTACAGCTTAAGCTAGTAAAACACACACAACAAAATAAAACACCCGGCAGCAATCTTGGCCCCACCAAGATGGTAGCAATCACAGCTACCATCATACTGTTCTCTCTCTTCCTTTTCCACCGGGTTGCTATAAAGAGGTTGTCTGTGCTCTTTGCTTCAGTTTCCCTACTTACCAACCTTCAACCCACACTACCCTGGCTTCCATCCTCACAAGTCCACCTAAATGGCTTTTTCTAGAGTATCTAAGGATCCAGTAGTCATTTTCCAGTTTTTATTTTACTCAACCTTATAGCTGCTGTTGCTAATCATCACTGCTTCCCTATAGCAGGGGTCCACAACCCCTGGGCCATGGACTGTTACCAGTCTGTGGCCTGTTAGGAACAGGGCTGCACAGCAGGAGGTGAGTGGCAGAGGGAGCCAGCATTACCTTCTGAGCTCTGCCTCCTGACAGATCAACAGCGGCATTAGATTCTCATACGAGCAAGAACCCTATTGTGAACTGCACATGAGAGAAATCTAGGTTGCGTGCTCCTTATGAGAATCTAATGCCTGATGTTGTCTTCCACAAAACTGGTCCCTGGTGCCAAAAAGGCTGGGGACCACTGCCCTATAGAACAGTCTCTGCCCCTGGTGCAGGGACATGGCATGTTCCTGGTTTCCTTGGGGAGCGTCTCTTCTTCACTCTCCCTTGCAGGCTCATCCTGCTTTGTTCAGTAATTAGTTTCTGGGGTTCCTTGGGGCTTAGTCCTGGGTTCTCTTCTTATCTTAATCTAACCTCCCACCTCAGGTGACCCACAGCTTCGGTCTTCATCTCCGTCAGTAGCATTCATGTTTTTATTAAACAACATGAACCTGTGGTAAGAATAGATTTCTACATGGGGACCCAATACATGCATACATACATAGAAAACCAACAAAAGTAAGCAATACTCATATCTGTTCTTTCCTTTTTCTTTTTTAGAAAAGGCTGGTCAGGACCTGTAAAATGGGTTTCATGACTCACCAATGAGTTGCCCCAAAAATTAAAAAAAAACCAATTTGAGATGAATATATATATTCAATGGATCCTGAAATCGTATCTTCAGCTCATGCCTCTCTTGTGGGTGCTTGACCCCCGTCCACTATATCACTGCTGTTCTGAATCCTACTACATTTCTACTTGCATTTCTCAAAGTTGCCTCACAGAATGTGTAAGACCAGATGCATGACGCCCCCCCGGGACTCTCTTCCTGGCTCATGTCTAATTTTCTGTTTTTCAGTTTGCCCTGTTCAGTGAGTTGTACCGCAATCCATTCAGTTTTTAAAATCAGAAATGTAAGAGTTATCCTGGAAACTTCCTTTGTCTTCCCTATCTATATTTAATCCATTGCAAATTTATATTGATTTGATTTCTAAATATCTTCCCGATCTATCCACCTCTTTCTATCTCCACTGCTACCCCTCCAATCCAAGCTCCCATCAGTTCTCCCCCAGACCACCATAAAAGCTGACTTATTGGTTTTGTGGCACTTCTGTGGTCTCTCCAAACTGTTTTCCAGTGTAGTTGAAATAATCTAAAAAGTAAATAAAATCGTGTGACTCCTCACCTCCCACCCACCCCCTACTTAACAACTTTGAACAGCTTCCTTTTCTTCCTGGAATTAGACCAAGTTTCTCATCATGGTCTACAAGGCCCGGCATGGTGTTGCCTGGCCTAGCTCTCCAGCCTCATCATGCACCACTCTCTGCTTCTTTCTCTGAGCAACTGCCAACCTGGCCTTTCAAGCGCTTTTCTCCCTCCTGCTGAAGTGTCACTGCACGTGTCCTTTCTTCTGCCTGGAAAGCTACCCCATTCCCTTTGACTGGTCAGCTCCTACTAGTCCTTCAGATACCAGTGGAAGCCTCACTTCTCTGGGGGAAGACAACTGGCATCCCGGTCAAGTGCTAGCTTAATTATATTTTGAAATAGAAATGTCTTCCTAGTACTCATGCCACTTTATATTATATACCCACACTTGCAATCTTTTAAATAATTAACATGTGCTTACATATTACACTAAAATGTTTACATATTGCACTAAAATCTCCAGGAGATTACAGGCTATATCACATTTCACTCACAACTGCATCCCCTGGGCCTAGCATAGTGTCTGACACTAAGAAGTTGTAAAAAATATTTTAAAGTGATCAACAGAACACAAATTGTAATACATGTTATGAAAGCAATTACTAGAGTGCAGAAATAGAAAATATAGGTGGTGATTAATGAAGCATCCTTAGAAAGGTAACATTTAACTGAGTTTGGAGGGATGAAACGGAGTCAGCCATGGGAAAGGTGGGGACATGCATTGCTATGCAAAAGGATGAGAGTGAGCAAAGGCCATGAGGTGGGGATGTGCTGTATGTTTAAGGGGAAGGGAGGCTGGTGTGGCTGGAGTACAGTGGGGAGGAGATAGCCAAGATGAGTGTGGAGCAGTAGTCAGGATCTGGATCATTTAGGAGTTACTGACCTATGATAAAACATTTGTATTGTATTTGAGGCACAATGGGAAGTCGTTAAATGGTTTAGGAAGGGGTGTCCCATTAACTGATTTTTATTGAGAAACTAGACTGGAGGGGTAAAGAGCAGAAGCTGAGAC
This sequence comes from Rhinopithecus bieti, assembly GCF_001698545.2. Taxonomy (NCBI): domain Eukaryota; kingdom Metazoa; phylum Chordata; class Mammalia; order Primates; family Cercopithecidae; genus Rhinopithecus; species Rhinopithecus bieti. The sequence continues at coordinate 25,262 of NW_016814509.1, read as the reverse complement.
ATCCAATGAGGAGACCATCATGGCCATCCATTTGAAAGATGGTGATAGTGTGGGTCATAGTATCTGGAACGGAACAGAAGAGAAGTGGATGAAGTCAAGAAATATTTTGAAGGTAGAAACAACAGGCATTGGTAATGGATTGAATTGAGGGCAGAGAGATCGGAATCAAAGAGGCAGTCTCGTTTTCTTATTCAGACAATTGTGTGAATAGTACTATTTACAGAGATGGAGAAGGCTGAGAATTTGAGGGGCAAAATCAAGGATTGGACACTTGCTTTATTAACTTGAAAGTGCCTATGGAATATCCAAATGGGACATTTTAAGGAGTCAATTGTATATGTGAGTCTGAAACTCAGAGGAGCGATATGGATTATAGATCTAAATATGGGGGGTCATCAAATTATGGATGATATTGAAAGCAGTGGGAATGTATATATATCACCTAGGGAGAGAATGTGTAGAGAGAAGAGTGCAAGCTGAGTCCTGTGAGATGCTAACATTTGGAGGACAGATAAAAAAGAAATACTTAAGAAGACTGAGAAGTGACCAGGGTAGATGAAGGAAACCCAAGGGCAGGTCGACTTATGTCAGTAAGGAAGACATTGTTGTCTCAGCTAAATGAGGTTGACAGATCAAGGGCAGAGACTAGACATTGGCTCTGACCACAGAGCTGAACAAACCAGACAATTTGAGCAGAAGTGCTCAAATGAGGGAGACCAACCAGAATGAACTGATTTGAAGAATAAGAGTGGGAAACGAGGAGTTAGACATTGTGAAAAGTGTTGATGAAAGAGGTGAACTGCTATAACAGCTGAAGATAATGAATGAGGAAGTGACAAGTCGAACCAGAAGAGAGAGGTAGGTTGGATGGGCTGTCCTTGAGATGCCTCAAGGAAGACATTTGAAGAGGTTTTGGGTTATGTTATAGGAACCTAAAAGGAAGCAACAATCAGGTCAGGTATTAAGAGGCTGTGCGCAGTGTGATGAAATGCAAAGTCCTGGAATATCTGTTACAACAACTCTTTTGGATTAGAAGGAGAGAGATTTGTGAAGCTGGGAGAACAAAACGAAGCCAGATGTGTTCAGTGGGGCCAAGTTAGACTGTAAGTCTTCTGTATTTCTGTAGGTTGTTAGGCTGTAAGAAATTTTGTTATAATTTTTCTTACAAGAGTAAAGTGGCAATTTGCATGGGCGATAAACATGAAAAGAAGCTCAGCGCCTGATGTAGTTTGGATGTTTTGTCTCCTCCAAATCTCATGTTGAAATGTGACTGCCAACGTTGGAGGTGGGCTTAGTGGGAGATGTTTGGGTCATGGGGGCAGATAACTCATGAATGTCTTGGCGCTATCCTTGCAGTAATGAATGAGTCCTTACTCTGAGTTCATGTGAGAGCTGGTTGTTTAAAAGAGCATGGCTCGCCTCCCTCTCTCTCTTGCTCCCTCTCTTGCCTTGTGATGTGCCAGCTCTCCCTTCGCCTTCTGCCATGATCGTATGATTGTAAGCTTGCTGAGGTCTCACCAGAAGCTGAGCAGATGCAGGTGGCATGCTTATACAGACTGCAGAACTATGAGCCAAATAACCTCTTTTCTTTATAAATCACCCAGCCTCAGGTATTCATTTATAACAATGCAAAATAGACTAATACAACATCACTAATCCTTAGGACAATGCAAATTAAAACCACGGTGAGATACCACATCACACCCATTAGGGATGGCCTTTATAAACAAACAAGGCAGAAAATAACAAGTGTTGGTAAAGACGTGGAAATATTGGATCCCTTGCACAATGCTGCTGGGAAGGTAATACTGTGCTGCTGCTATGGAAAACAGTATAGCTGTTTCTCAAAAAAAATTGTACAGTGCATAGAATTACCATATGATTTATCAATTCCATTTCTGCATATATACCCAAAAGAATTGAATGCAGGGACTTGAATTGGTATTTAATGCTCCGATGTTCATAGCGGCATTATTCAAATAGCCAAAAGTCAATTAATGGATGAATGGATAACAAAATGTGGTGTATCCTGCATTCAAATATTATTCAGCCTTAAAAAGGAAGGAAATTCTGATACATGCTACAACGTGGATAAACTTTGAGGACATTATGTTAAGACACAAAAGGACAAATACTGTGCAATTCCATTCATATGAGGTACATAGAGTAGTGAAATTCATAGAGACAAAGTAGCATTGCAGTTGCCAGGGGCTCCTGGGAGAGGGGAGGAGTGGGGAGTTGTTTAATGGGGCAGAGCTTCTGTTTGGGGAGATGAAAGTTTCTGGAGATGAATGGTGGTGATGGTTGTACAACAACATGAATATCTGTAATGCCGCTGAACTGTACACTTAAAAATGTTTAAAATGGCAAACTGCATGTTATATATATTTTACTACATGAACAGAGAAGTAGCAATTTGTTTGACTTAAAATAGTGACTTAAGTGAGTGCGTTGTGTTGATAGCTCCACATGAAAAGGCAGAAGAGGCCTGAACTGGCCAACAGTGAAGGACACAGTCCTGTGGTATACTTGGAAGAGGAGAACTGACGCCAAATCCAAGAGCAGCTTCAGAAGAGATGGACGGTTGTGGGGCTTGCGGGTGGTGGGCAGGCATTTTGTCCTGAGCCGAGAGAGGTAACAGGCAGCCTTGTGGCTTCCGCTCTTTATGCCACAGTGGGCTCTCCCGACTCCAAGGAAAGGTCCTCTGGTCCATGGCTGCTGTCAGCTCAGGTGTCCCCCACCCAGTGGAGGTTGCATGTGAGGGCTGGGCTGGAGATCTTGGGAAGAAAATGCATGTGTGGACAGCTCACCTCTGGGTCTGGTAACTGTGACTGTGCTCTGTGAACTTGGAGCCCCCCAACAAGCAGTGAATGTTCTCACCAGCTCTTCTGTAACAGCCATGTTGAGTTTAAATAAACATAGATTGCTGGTGCCCGGAGATTAGAGGGCCTTCCCATCACAGTGGAGAACCAGCCCCTGACATCTCACATTTAGGGCAAGTGGGATGTGGAAGACAAGGATATGGGGCCTTCCTTCCTCGCTGGGTCCAGAGAGGTCACTTGTGTTTCAGAAAGAAGACTGAAAGTGGCATGGACTTATTCATTGATGCAACAAATGTTTCCTGAATGCCTGTTACTTAATAACCACTGGTTAGGCACTGAAGTTAGAAAAGTAAGTAAAACAAAGTTTCTGTTCTTAGAGAGCCTGCATTCTAATGCAGACAGAAAGACTAGAATATTTTTTTCTTTTTTGAGACAGAGGTTCAAGTGATTCTCCCAGGTTTAAGTGATTCTCCTGCCTCAGACTCCTGAGTAGCTGGGATTACAGGCATGCACCACCATGCCTGGCTAATTTTTGTATTTTTAGTAGAGATGGGGTTTCACCATGTTGGTCAGACTGGTCTTAAACTCCTGACCTCAAGTGTTCCACCCTCAACCTCCCAAAGTGCTGGGATTACAGGCGTGAGCACAGCCTATAAATAATTTTTGAAAACAAAATTTAATATATCTGGTGATGGTAAGTACTATGAAGACAAATGAAGCAGCCTAAAGAGATAGAGAGTACCCGTAGGAGACTACTAGTTTAGATGGATAATTAACAAATACACACATTGCTAGTATAATGTCACAGTGAAAGCACTATGGAGAGATTAAAGCAGGGTAAGGAGACAGTGCCACTGGGAGAGGGGTGCCTACTATAGATAAAGTGGACAAGGAAGGACACAATGGATCACATTTGAGCACAGACAAAAAGGATACAGACATCTTCCAGGCAGCAGGTGTAAAGGCTGTGAAGGAGTATAGATAATAGTGTCCCTGGAAAAAGCAAGATGGCCAGGGACAGGTGGGCAGAGGCTGGGGAGATGGTTCAGGACCAGGCAGGGGTGGTGGGGACCAGGCTGGCTTGAATGTAATGTGCTGAGAGTTTCAAGCAGAGGACAGATATGACTGGGTACACATCCAGAGAGATTCGTTCTGTTTCAGTAGGTTCACCATAGGGAGGCAGGAATAAAGTAAGGAGGCTCATAGAAATCTGATATGAGATGGTGGGGACTTAGTCTGAGCTATTAATGGTGAAAGTGATAAGAATTGGTTGGATTTAGGGCCAGGCGCGGTGGCTCAAGCCTGTAATCCCAGCACTTTGGGAGGCCGAGGAGGGCAGATCACGAGGTCAGGAGTTTGAGACTAGCCTGGCCAGCATGGTGAAACCCTGTCTCTACTAAAAATGCAAAAAAAAAAAAAAAAAAAAAAAAAAAAAAAAGCCAGGCATATTGGCACATGCCTGTAGTCCCAGCTACTCGGGAAGCTGAGGCAGGAGAATTGTTTGAACCTGACAGGCGGAGGTTGCAGTGAAGTGAGACTGTGCCACTGTACTACAGCCTGGGTGACAGAGTGAGACCCCGTCTCGAAAAAAAGAAAAAAAAAAAAAAAAACGGTTGGATTAAGTCATGGAGCAATTGCAAGAAAAAAATAAGAATAAACCTAGATAACATATATGGCACCATGTCATATACCTGTTGCTATCCTAAATGCATTCTACACATTGTACACATTGTCTCCTTTAATTCTCAATATGACTCTGTAGAAAAAAAAAAAAAAAAGCATGCTTATTCCCAGCTCACATTTGAGGAAACAGGCCTATGAAGGTTAAGTCACATGGCCAAGGTCATAGAGTTTGTAAGTAGCGCAGCTGTGACTAAACCCCAGGTTTTGACTCTGGAACCTGTGATTGTGGCTTTTGTGTGCCCTTGTAGCATTCCTAGCTGGTCATTCTAGAATGGAGATGGGTCAAGGGGCCACCTTAGGCAGAGTAGAGTGGATGAGTAAGGGCAGAGGGGCCCGAGGAGCCCAAGTAGGAGGGAGGGGGTTGTAGGAGACAGCTGGGGTCTATCCCTCCCTGACCCATAGATGGGAGTCTGTGAGAAACAGAGGTGTGGACAGAGCCCATGTGTCAGTTCTCCTGAAGGTCTCTGTGAGGTCAAGGGCACTGCTTTGGTTCTCGGGTATCCAGAATAGAGAAGTGGGACACTCTCTCTACTTTTACCTCAGTCAAAGCACCATAAAGGATTCTGGGGCATGGGGTGGAGATGATTCTTGGGTGAGTGTATTTCTAAAACACTTGCCCAGAGGAATTTGACAGGGTTCTGAGCCTCTGAATGAGCTGTAGCCAGTGAAATTTGAGTCATTACTGTTACTGTGGCCTCATAAGCTAGAATATAAAATTCTTAGTGGTCCATGTAGCCAGAGTGCTGGATTGGTAATGGTGGCTTAGAACTTCTAAAACCACAAGGTTGAATCCACACACAGGTGTGCTTAGAAAAAATTATGAAATCTTTTTTTTTTTTTTTTTTGAGATGGAATCTCGCTGTGTCTCCCAGGTTGGAGTGCAGTGGTGCCATCTCGGCTCACTGCAAGCTCCGCCTCCCAGGTTCACTCCATTCTCCTACCTCAGCCTCCCGAGTAGCTGAGACTACAGGCGCCCGCCACTGCGCCCGGCTAGTTTTTTGTATTTTTAGTAGAGGTGGGGTTTCACCGTGTTAGCCAGGATGGTCTCGATCTCTTGACCTCGTGATCCACCCACGTGAGCCACCACGCCCAGCCATGAAATCTTTTTAAGATCCACTTCCATTCAATAGCTTTGGAGCAGCAACTAAGGGAGGCAGATAGCATTCAGGTTAAGAGCCCCATAAACAGCTGGAAAACACCACTGAGAGGGCATCACCAGCACTCCCTCCCTCAATCATTGAAGTTGTGGAAGTGGCTAGGACTGCAGTGAAAATGAAGTATCTGTCATCTCTCACCACTGCTCTGCATTGTGCAGTTGTACTGTTGTATAAAAGCATCTAGACCTTGGAGTAAACGATATAAATCAATGCCTCATGTGGAAGCATCATCTTATTAATAACTTGCATAGAGTGTTGCAAATCTGTTCATATCTCTGAGTCAACTACCCTTCCCATCAACTCCTGAGGCAAGCAGAGTAGATATTTGTTATCATTATTGATACGGTTTGGCTGTATCCCCACCCAAATCTCACCTTGAATTGCAGCTCCCATAATTCCCACGTTATGGGAGGGATTTGGTGGGAGATAATTGAATCACAGAGGCTGTTTCCCTCACACTGTTCTTGTGGTCGTGAATAAGTCTCACGAGAGCTGATGGTTTTATAAGGGGTTTCCCCTTTCTCTTGGCTCTCATTTTCGCTTGTCTGTCACCATGTAAGACGTGACTTTCCTCTTCGGCCATGATTGTGAGGCCTCCCCAGCCACGTGAAATTATGAGTCCATTAAACCTCTTTTTCTTTATAAATTACCCAGTCTTGGGTATGTCTTTATCAGCAACACAAAAATGGGCTAATACACTTATTTTTTTAGATATAAAAAGATGGACTCAGAAAAGGTTCTGTACATCATCAGTTATTAGGGAGACGCAAAACAAAACTACAAAGAGATATCACTTCACACCTAGGATGATTATAAAAACAACAGAAAATAGTACTGGTGAGAAAATGGAGAAATTGGAATCTTTGTGCATTTTGGTGGGAATATCAAATGTTGTTGCCTTTGGGAGGCCAAGGTGGGCAGGCCAAGAGTTTGAGACCAGCCTGGCCAATACGGTAAAACCCTGTCTTTACTAAAAATACAAAAATTAGCTGGGTGTGGTGGCACACCTGTAATTCCCGCTATTCGGGAGACTGAGGCAGGAGAATTTCTTGAGCCTGGGTGGCAGAGGTTGCAGTGAGCCAAGATTGTGCCATTGCACTCCAGTCTGCGTGACAGAGTGAGGCTTTGTCTCAAAATAAAATAAAAAGAAATAAAATGGTGCTGTCACAATAGAAAACAGTTGGAAAATTCCTCAAAAGATTAAACATAGTACTACTTAATACTATATGACCCAGAAATTCCACTCAGGTACATATCTAAAAGAATGGAAAGCAGGGACTTGAACAGATATTTGTACACCATTGTTGCTAGCAGCATTCTTCACAATACTCAAGCATTTGTTTATAGCCCAAGTGTCTATTGACAGATGAACGGATAGACAAAATGTGGTCTATTCACACAATGGAATATTATTCAGCCTTAAAAAGGAAAGGAATTCTGACAGGTGCTACAACATGGGTGAACCTTGAGGACATGGTGCTAAGCGAAATAAGCCAGACACAAATTACACCATACAGCCATTGTATGATTCCCCTTATATGAAGTACCTAGAATAGGCAAATGCATAGAAACAAAGTGCATTAGAGTTTATCGGGAGTCACAGGAGGGAGGGCGGGGAGTTATTGTTTTATGAGTACAGAATTTTTGTTGAAGATGATAAAAGTTATAGATCATAGTGATGGTAACACAGTATTGTGAATGTGGTGCCACTGAATTGTACACTTACTAATAGTTAAATATTATGTAATGTATATTTTACAATGACAAATCTGGAAACAAACCCTGGGACTCTGGGAGTTAAGCACCGGCTAAAGGTGATGCAAGTAGTAATCATGGAGGTGACTTCAGACCTAGTTGGGTCTTCTGATCACGGTCTTGCCCCGTACCTCATCAGCTATGACGTGGCCCTCGGTATCCAAACAGCATGGTCATAGTTTAAATCTTAGGAGAATGAGCTCCTTTGGTGGCCTCAGCAGTTAACTCCCCAGTCAGAGGGGTCCAGGGTGACATGATCTTGTGTGGAAAGCAGCATCATGATGAGATCTCAACTTATAAGTTAACTCTATATACAAGCCCAGAAAGTACAATGTAAAAACTATTCCGCTTACTTTAAACTATTTAGAACTCTTAATCTAAAAATAGAAAGCAAAAACATTACTCAGAAATAAGAGTAAGATTAAATACCGATTTCTGCACCCTCTTGGCTGTTGTAAAGTCGTTTTCTCAGTATGTCTCCTTTACAGCCTGTCTTCAGAAATATAGGCTGGGTGGCCCAGGTGCAGTGGCTCACGCCTGTTATCCCAACACTTTGGGAGGCCAAGGCGGGCAGATCACGAGGTCAGGAGATTGAAACCATCCTCGCTAACATGGTGAAACCCCGTCTCTACTAAAAATAAAAAAAAATTAGCTGGGTGTGGTGGCGGGCACCTGTAGTCCCAGCTTCTCAGGAGGCCGAGGTAGGAGAACGGCATGAACCCAGGAGGTGGAGCTTGCAGTTAGCCAAGATGGCGCCACTGCACTCTACCCTGGGCGACAGAGGGAGACTTCATCTCAAAAAAAATACACACTCACACACACACTCACATATACACATACATATATACACATACATATATACACGTATATACATATATACACACATATATACACATATACACACATACATATACATACACACATGAGCACATATATATACTGGGTGCAATGACTCACACCTGTAATCCGAGCATTTTGGGAGGCCGAGGTGGGGGGATTTTTTGAGGCCGGGAGATTGAGATCAGCCTAGGCAATATGGTGAGACCCCTATTTCTACAAAAACAAACAAACCATAGCATGGCATGCAGTCCCAGCTATTCGAGAGGCTGAGGAGGGAGGATCACTTGAGCCCAGGAGTTCAAGGCTGCAGTGAGCTATGATTGTACCACTGCATTCCAGCCTGGGTAACAGAACGAGACCCTGTCTCTAAACAAAAGAAAGAAAAACAGAAAGAGCACAAGTCATTTAGAGGTAAGCAGCTTTTGCATGATGCCAAATATACATGCTGATGGGAAAGTCGGCAAGAGTAGAAAATTAGTCAGAGGTACACGGCCTCTTAATTAAAACAATTGGCAAGACCAATTTGTAATGAGAAGCTTTGTTTCCTGGCCTGGAGAGAAGGCTCTGACTTGTGTCAGGAGCCCCCTGGTGGCTTGGGATGAAGCTCAGGACAATCAGCCTCAGGCCTCCACTGAGTTAGCTGTGCAGGACTGGGGTGCTCCCAGTGGCCCTGTCTCAGGTAAGCTGTGTCCTCAAATTCAGGAGCTCTTCACCTCTTTTCTCCCTTTGAGCTCCTTCTTGTGTCTTCCCTGTCCAAAGTCCCCTCCAATTTTATTTGGTGTCCTCATGCTGTCACCAGGACCAACCACTGGATCAGGATACCTAGTCCTATGTTCCCTTTGGTGCCTCAGTTTCCAAATTATCCTTCCCAGATCTCCGCTTCATCTCACTTCATGGAATAATGCAATCGATAAGAAACACTCACTCTCAGCTGGTTGTTCTTAAAAGAAAGGTATCTGAGGAAACTAATTCATGCTTCAGCATGGATAACTGTTTGCAGAGGTGTTAAACGTCACAGGGAGGTTTTGCATTTGAAAGTGTAGCTTGGTAACCAAAATGGCTGAATATTATAGAGGAATTTCAAGAGAGGATTTTCTCTGTCTCTTGGGTCTTATGTATTCACTCAAATATTTTAAATCTTCCTTTCCTGTGTCAGAAACTTTAGTAGTAGGTGTTGGAGTTATAAATATTATACCTTTAAAGAACATCACCGTCAGTGTAGAAATAGATAAGTAGAAAGTGGTAATGCATTCTGATTAAGGCCAGAATAATGACATAACTGTGAACATTTATCTGGACTTTCACTATATGAGACATTAAGTGCCCCGTTTTTCTGAGCCTGTTGGACACAGGATGTTCAGTTACCCTACCAGCCTTCTCCACTAGCGTGTAACCTACAAAAGAACAGAGACCATCAGACTTGCTCCCTGGTGTGTACACTGAGTGCCTAGAACAGAACCAGGTACACGGAGGCCATACAGTAAAAGTCAACTGAATGAATGAATGAATAAAGAAGTTTGAACAGAGTGACACGAAGCCCCTTACATGGTGAGCATGGGCACGGATGGGTGCTGGAAATACACAAGGAGTGAGGACTTCCCATGGCTTATGCATGGGTGCACTAGTTTCTTCCAGCCTCATCTGCTCTGGAATAACCCTCCTTTCTACCCTGGCATCAATGTTTCACTCTCTACTAGATCATTCTCATCAACATGCCCTTCCTCTCCAGTTGACATTCCATTTCTTTTTTCCTCTTTGCAGTAAATCTCCTCACAAGAGTTGCCCAGACCTAGAGTCTTCAGTTCCTCTTTTCCCCACACTCTCTCATTCAATCAGTTCTCACCCCAGTCTCCCCAGCAAACCTGTGCTTGTAGAGCTCCTCCATGCCTCCATGTTGCTAAATGTAGTGATCACCTCTCGGACCTCACCTTACTTACACAGCAGCAGCATTCAGCACAGATAATCTCTCCCTCTTCCTGGATGCAGGTTTTCCACATGTATAGATCTATCAGATGGATAGTTTCTCTGCCTGGCTTCCAGACACCTCTCCAGTCTTGTTTTCAACCCCTTCATTGGACACTCCTTTTTGTGTACTCTGCTGCTTCCTCCCTTTTCTCTCTGGCTTCTTAAAGCTGGTCCGTCCAAGGCTCAGTCCTTGGTCCTCTTCTCTTTCTAGGTGCACTTCCTGGGAGATTAAAATACCACTTTTATGCTTACAACTCCCAAATTGATGTCTTCAGCTAGGTCTGTCTTCTGAACTCCAGACTCATTTCTCCAACCACAATTCGACATCACCACTGGCTTGTCTATCACACACTTCTAACCTACCATGCTGAAATGGGATTCGGTGCCTGGTCCACTTTTCAACTGCTCATGCCCAAGTCTTAGAGTCCTTGATTTCTCTCTTTCTCACATCCCAAATCCAAACCATCAGGAAATTCTATTTGCTCTGTGTTTGACACATATACAGAACTGGAGCACTTCTTATCACCCACATTGAGCACCATCACCCCGGTCTGAGCCACTGTCCTTTCTTGCCGGAATAACGGCAATAGCCCCCTAACATAATAGCCTATTCCCAACAGAGCAGCCAAAGCCATTCTCTTAAAACAAGTAAAAAAAATGTGACTCCTCTGATCCGAATCTCGCCATGGTTCCCCATTACCCAGGTTAAAACCAAATGGTCTAAAAGACCTTCCATGATCTGCTTCCCTAGCCTATCCACACTATGTCCTCTTTCCCATCCATCACTCCTGTTCGTTCCAGCCACAATTTCTCCTTGTTATTCCTGCTTCTGCCCTAGGGCCTTTGATCTACACTTTTTCTGTAAAGGGCCAGGTAGCAAATATTTTAGGTTTTGTGGGTCATAGAGTCTCTTTCCCAGCTATTCAGCTCTGCCGTGGCAGTGCAAAAGCAGCCACGGACAATACATGAGTGAATGAGTGTGGCTATGTTCTAACACAACCTTATTTATGGGCACGGAAGTTTGAATTTCATGTAGTTTTTATATGTCATAAAATATTACACTTCTTTTGATTTCTGCCAATTGTTTAAAAATGTAAGAACCAGTCTTAGCTGGTGGGTCATCTAAAATTCGTGGCAGGTTGAATTTGACCCCCAGGTCACAGCTCACTGCTGCCCACCCTAACTGTTCCTTGCAGGAGATGTTTTTCCTACTGACATCCGCTGGGCTCCTCCTCTATCCCTTTCAGTCTTTGGTTGAATCTCACCTTCTTAATGCAGCTTGTCCTGACTAGCCTTTCCCTGTCTTCCTCAATATTCTCCATCATCTTTACCTTGTTCTATTTTTCTCCTTTTTGCACACACCTAGCAACTTCTATCATATTGTATCATTTACTCATTTTTATGTTTATTGAGTTTCCATGTCCCTTCTCCCCATCCTCCCTAGAATGCAAGCTGCACTTGGGTGAGGAAATTTGTATTTGATTCATTGTTGTGATCAGGGCCTGGGGCAAAATGGGTGCTCAATAAATTGTTTGTTAAGTACTTATTAGGAGTGGCCATTTATTAGTGGATGTTTTCCGATTATGGTGCTTTTTGCATTTCCATACCTCAGGCTTAGGCACTCAGACAAAGGATACTAGGAAAATAAGGATGCCCTGAATCCACGTAGAGGCATCAGGAAAGGCTTCATACAAGAGGTGACATCTGAGTTGAGTCTAAAAGAGTGTAAGGGGAATTCAGGATATAGAGAAGGAGAGGGGAGGGCAGTGCAAGCAGAAGAAACTGTGTGTGCTGACTCTGGATTCAGGGAAGGGTGTGAGGCCTGGGAACTGGCATTAGTTCAGTGTGGTTGGGACAGGATTGGTGGGGGAGAGACTGGAAGAGTCAGTAGCCACTGGAGATGGCATTGGTATGAACAAATATGGGTGCTAGTCACAGATTTCTGCAGATTCAGAAGACAGCTTTCTGGAGCTCTGAGTAAGGCCAGACGTGCTCCTGTTGTCCCATGCCCAAGAGGTGTTCAGACCCACAATCCAGGATCACTCCTCAATACTTTTCTCCAAACTGCCTCACCATAAAATAAGTGAGCAGCATGAGTCCCGGGGCATTTGACCAAGATGCTGTGGCCAGCAGTGTTTCCTGGAGGCAAACTGCACCATGTGTTCTCAGCCCTCAAAGCCCTTGTGTGGGCAACAACAATATGGCGTGATTCAGGTCTGCAGAGTGCCTCCCCAGCAGAGGCCTCTGAGACCCTCCTTCCTCCATAGCCTCGCTGGTGCACAGGGAGGCTTTTCCACTTCTCACTGCTTATTCTGTGCAAGGCCTGATGGGGGTTGAGTGACAACGTGGGAGGAAGCCTCTGGTCCAGGCGGAGAAGGCTCACGCAGGTAGAGCTCTTCACAAAGCAGAGCGTGACGAGAACTTCAGAGAGAGAGGCAGGAGTCTGGAGGAAAGAGTAGCTACTCCTGGATGGAGAGATCAGGGAAGGCCTCCTGGAGGTGATGGCATTTTATGTCTTAGTTAACAATGGTAGGAGATGGGGAAGGAAACTCATAACAGGATTTTTGGTGCTCATCTAGAGGCTGCTTGCACACATGTTGTGTGCCTCTAGATGAGCACCAGAGCAAGCAATCTGCTAATTGCATAAATAATGACCATTTTGCAGATAACCAAAGAACCTGGCCCTAGCAGATGTTGTCAAATGTATCCATTTTGTCCTATAATCTTCAAATAATCTTTTCATGAAGTACTATCTGAAGGAAAGACCTAATCCATTCTCCCCCAGTAGGAGGAGAATTATCTTTCTGATGGTGTAAAATAATCCTTTTAGGTGACATGAAACCAACTCTCAGCCTAAATCCCCTTTCTCCCTCCCCCACAGGTGCCATCATTACTGTTAAGAACTGCATTTTAGAAATAAGCAGGAAGGCTGGAGGGGCTATTTTGGGCCTCACATAGCATTCAGTTGGAAGATAATTTTCCTAAAATCACAGTGTGCATTTTTGACGGGCTCTGCTAAGGATCTTACTGCCTCCAGTTTGAGGGAAACCTCCATTTCCAGGTGAGGACCCAGGGCCCCTGACTCACTCTCCCTGAGGCTTGCCCTAATAGGTGCTTGGAGACTGAGAATTGAGGTGGGAGAAGTGATTAAAGGCAACCCCGGGTGAAGAGAGTATTGAAACCAGAGCATTTCAAAGGCTGTGGGAACAGGGAGGTAATCTCCTTACAACCACTGTCATTTGAGGGAAAGTCAACCTAGTGCAGCGAGGAGGGCACAGAATTTAGAAACAGAGACCCTGGGTTCAAGTTGTAACTTTGTCACTTACTAATTGTGTGGTTTGGGGGCATCACTTAATTCCTCTTTTAGAATATGTAAAATGGGAGAAACATTGGTAAAGCCCTTTCTTATAAGATACATGTGGGGAAAAGCTGTATACGCAGTAGATGAGAATGTCTGGGCCACAGCATTTAAGAGCTGTACCTAAGGTCAAAGTGCAAGTAAGGGTTAGAGTCAAATGAGTCCGTAGGGCTCCTCAAATCCTGGTTCTCTTCCTGTTATATCAGGTGGGTGTTCACTTTGTAGGGTCGGTTAATTAGGATAGAATTGTTTGTGAGACTAAGGGTTGGCCCCACTAACTATCATTTGCATTCTTTTCCTGGTCATATCATGCAAACCTGTGTTCCAGCTTGTAATGTAATTAGCCCATCAGTTATGCTCCTTATACCTAATACCATCTATTTTATCCATCCACTTACTAGTGCAAGATTTATCAAGCACATACTATCTATCAAGCATTGTGTGACATGCTCGGGGCTCTGTCAGGAAAGGTTGTGTGAGCACTGAAGGAACACACAGCCTTGTGGAGGAGACAAACCTTTACCCAAACCACGTGATAAGAGGTTTGCACAAAGTGTTGAAGGTGAAAGAAGGTTGGTAATCATAATTACAGCATTCTGATTTTTACAGGAGGAGGAAAGGGAGGGTCAGGAGAGGCTACACAGAGGGAGTGATGGAGACTGGGATGATCCAGATTGTGTAGCAGAGAAAGCTCTCAGTAGGTGGGTGCTGTGGGAGTGTGTGTGTGTGTGTGTGTGTGTGTGTGTGTGTGTGTGTGGTTAGAGCAGGGTGTTATCAGGGAGCAGGGCATCGCAGGGAGAGGCAACAATGAGTGCCAACCTGTATTGGACCTGCTGCTCTGCTTCAGCATGGCTGAATGGGGCAAGGGGCAGACAGGGGTGGGAGAGATGCTGGGAGTCGGAGCTGGCAGGAGCAAAAAAGCAAAGGTATGGCCCAGCCTCCAAGGAGTTAAGTTTTATCCTGCAGCTCATTTGAAATCCTTCTAAACAGGGGAGTGACATGATTAGATTTTAGAAAGATAATTCTGGTGGCAGTGTGCTGCACAGATGGGAGAGGAGAAAATTGGAAACAAGGAACCCTGTTCTGCAAAGATTGTGATAATCCAGGCAAGGGATGATGAGGGTCTGAGTGAGGGCAGGTGCATGGTAATGGAGACGAAGCGGATTGGATTGGAGAGAGATTTAAAGAGACAATCAGCCTGGTGACTGAGGGTGGGGGAGGTCAGGGAGAGGGGAAGGGAATATTCCCTGGGGTTTCTGATTTGGGCAGTGTCCATCAGGGAACACAGGGTGAATAGGAGGTGGGGTTAAGGGATGAGAGGACAGAATTATCAATTCTGCTTCATATTTGTTGAGTGTGAGGACTTCCAGGAAAATGTATCTAGTTGGAGGTTGAAATGGGTTTAAAATTTAGGAGAGAGATTCATTTAGTATATGCATATTTATTGTCTATGTATCAGGTGACTTTCTAGTGTCTGGAGATAGAGCATTAAATATGATGAATAAGGTCTGTACTCTCATAAATTGTCTTTCCAGTAAGGGAAACGAACCCAGGAACAAAAGCAAAATAAAACAGGAAAATGTGAGAGAAAGTGAGTGGGAAATTACCTTAGATATGGGTTCAAAAAAGGCCTTTCTTAGGAAGGTAACATTTGAACCAAGATCTCAATAGTGAAAAGAACCAGCCAGTTGAAAATGTCAGGGAAAAGCATTCCAGGCAGAGGGAACAGCATGTGCAAAGGTTTTGAGGTGAGAACAAGCTTGTGTTTAGAGACAGATCAGAGTGTGTGGTGTGGAGCAGGTGAGGGGGTGGAAAGTAGGACATAAGATTGGAGAAGTGGTCAGGGTTAGATCACATTGCAGAAAACTGTAATTCAGATTAGGCTAAAGCACATGATGATATATGACCCTCAAATTTCAGCAGCATACAATGAAGACATTTACTTATCACTCATCCTGCAGGTCCATTGTGAGTCAGTTAAACACTTTCTCCACTACAGGACTCAAGCAGATGGAACAGCTTCTATCTGAGACATTTCTGGTGTTCTGGAAGAGGGAAAAGAGAAAGTGGAGGACAACATAATGGCCTTAAAGTGTCTGCATGGAAGTGGATGTTGCCAATCCCATTGGCCAAAGCAAATTATACAGCCAAGTGTGATGTCATTGGTGTCTGAATGTATAATTTTCCCACAGAGAGGAGCTAGAGATGTTGAGATCAACAATACAATTAATCTACCATATAGGCTATGGTGAGGGAGATCAGATTTTATTCTAAGTACTACTGAAAGGCATTAGGGTTGTGTGTGTGTGTGTGTGTGTGTGTGTGTGTGTGTGTGTTTTAACCAGAGTGCATTAATGTTGATTGCAAGGTAGGTTAAAAATAGATGAATAAAAATAAGAGATGAAATAAATTGGGTATTCTAGAAAGGGTTGTCTCAGATACTGAGCACATGGCAAGGAAGTTCCATTAGGGCAGAGTCCTATGAGACCTTCAGGACAGGCCCACAGTGTGCCTGGGGATACTGTCAGGATGGGCCCACAGTGTGCCTGGGTGAGACACACACGGGTGAGTGATTTGGCCCTAGTGTGGTCTCCTAGGCTGTCCATTTGTAGAGGGGACCAGGAACTCCTGGATGGCCTTTGGGCAGAAGACCCTGGAATACTAAGATCCTGCAGAAGATCACAGCACTCCTCATGGTGAATCTCCTAGAGAAAGATGTATAAGATGAAAATTGCAAAAGGGAAACAAAATGGCACTTGATTGTTACTTAGGGTGGACCCCCAGCCCCAAATCAGAGGGCTTTGGTAAGCCTGTAGGAAGCAGTCACACTTGTGGCTTATGTGTTTCTCTCCATCCCCACACCAGCTATTTATATAAAAAGTCAATGTCAGGTCATGAAATCTTTCTTTCCTACGTGGAAGGAAGGGAGAGAAGACGACAAGATGATCGGGCTTGCTCAAGGGGAGTGGGTCTTGGGGCAGAACACCATTCTGCTACATAAGCTGAAGCGAAAGAAGAATATGAAGCACCCTGTCAAAGCATCCCCAGTGCAGTGTAGACCAGGAGGCAGAGCCCAGTCCACTGTTAGGGCAGCGTGACTCCATGTCCCAGTTTGGCCCTGGCAAAACAATCAGCCAGCATGGATTCGTCCTCCTCTGTGGGGTGGAGTGGGGAGGAGGTGAAATGGGAGCTTCTCTTCCCTAGAACATTTTCTGCTGCTCCCTTATCCCTTCATTTCAGGAGAGGAGATGTAGAAAGCCAGGCAGAGGAAGAGAACTTGGACGTTTTGTCTTCTCCCAAAGCTCCACTCGGTGGCGGCCCCACTGTGGTTCCTCAGTGTACCGTTCAGATATGCCAGAGGGTCCCAGAAGTGATGAGGGGAAACATGGCCAATAATATTCAAGACAATGGGCTTCCCTCACCTTGAGATTTTCTTCAGAACACCAAATCTTGACTTGTTTTTGTAAGAGAATATCACGCCTTTTCAACTAAAACCATAAATGTTTCAAGTGTAGGACCTGTAATTTATACTTCTTTTGAACTCTCTCCCCTCCTGGTCTAGCAGAGAGCAGCTACAAGCAAATAGTCCCTGTATGACTGAATGAGTGAGTGAACAAATGATTTCCCAAGTGGCATATCCAGAAACACTGGTGATCCATCTCTCCCACTGGCCACAGTCTCCCTGATGAACTTCCTATACGTATAAGAATGTAGAGAGAAGGGAATTTATTATGCTGTCAGAGAAGGAGAGCAATAATCTAGGCTTTCTGACTGTCTTGCTAGTTGGGCCCCGTGGCTAGTGGTTAGAGAATTACAATGTGTCTCAGTGTATCCTCAAGGGACCAGGATGGGTTCAGGCCATTACCCATGGAGCTGGCCAGGGAGAGCCTACCTGTCAAACTGACTGGAACCCAGAGAAGGAAACTCCTGGTGAGTCCTTCTGTGGCACCCTGGGGCTCTGGTGACAGAGTTAATTAATCAAGACACCAGTGTCAAAATTAAACTGAGGAGGAAAAGTCAATCAGTGATTGGATAGCTAGTGAAGAGTCATATTTTAATGAGATTCCCTCTAATTTGAGTGATTCCTTTCCTCTCCTCTTTGGGCTTGGTCATTATCCCCGTTTTGAAGTACTCCTGGGGTTAGGAGGAGGGAGGGGTGAGGAACGCATATCTCGAGTTTATACTCTGGTGCATGGGGAGAGAGTCCTCAGCTGTCTGTAATACGCTGGGGCCGCGTAAAGCGATTTGTCACTGCTCTGAATTCTTTTCAGCAGCATGTTCGTTTCAATTTGCAGTCACCTCTTTAGCTCCTCTTCAGTAGGTTTGGCCAGACTCCTGTGAGAAGATCTGAGCCGAGAGGGGGAGACACATTCAGGGAGAAAGGCTGGCTGGAGTCGGGCTCTCCAGGGACGCATCTGCCACCACTCCACCCTCACAGCCTCTTTTAACTCTATTTGCTTCTACAGGGAGACAGGAGAGATTATGATGTTTCACAGGCTTTCCAAACCCTTGTCATGGTTAATAAAGGTCTGGCAGGAACAGGAGCTGTGATGGCTCAGCAATCTCTTGGTGCTGGGGCTTAGGGGAGGGAAGGTAGGTGGAGCTATTGGTCTAGCTGCCTGCGTGACACCAAGGAGCCCAGGCACCAACCAAGTAGGAGAGCCAGTCTGAGGGTCCCTGCTTCCTGCACTCACTGGACTTCGCGCACTACCTGCACAAAGCGATTCCCCACAATGGCTGTGTGGACAGTGGGTCTGGTAGGAGCAAGGCTGAGAGCCAGAAGAGGAAGCTCCAGAGTTTCAGGTTATTAAGGTCCAGGGAGTAGCCCAGGAAGAGGAAGTTGAAGGCCTGGTGACTAGAAGTAGAGCATTAAGTCGGAGACTATCATGAGGGAGATGCAAGTTTCAGGCCTAGGGAACTCTGCGTTTTCCTGCCCCTGGTGGGGATCAGGGTTGGCCCAGGGCTTTGGGAGGGCTTCAGCCTGAAATGAGGATTTAATTTTGCCATTTATTTTTACCATAAAATAATACATGTTCACTGTGGGAAAAAGCAGGCAAGGCAAAGGAAATTAGCC
The DNA here is from genome assembly GCF_001698545.2 of Rhinopithecus bieti. Classification (NCBI taxonomy): domain Eukaryota; kingdom Metazoa; phylum Chordata; class Mammalia; order Primates; family Cercopithecidae; genus Rhinopithecus; species Rhinopithecus bieti. Next base: position 6,608 of record NW_016814509.1, on the reverse strand, counting down.
TTATCTCACTGCCCAGGGAATAACACTGCTAATATTTTCAGATGTTTTCAAAGTAAATCTATTTATTTTTTTCCACTAATAATATAACATTTTCTTACACATGATGACTCGATCTGTAGGCATGAGTATTGAGTCACTGGAAAGGCCTATTCCATTTATTATATTCATAAATTAAAACCCAGTTAAAAATTTATTTTCTAGAAATTAAGAACTATTGGGTAAAACAGAGTTCCTTTTATATGCAGTTGGCCCTGCGTGTCTATAGATTCTACATCCATGGATTCAACCAAACTTAGATTGAAATAGTTGGGAAACATAATAAAAAAAATACATTTTGAAAAATAATACAATTAAAATAATTATGAAATAACTACTTACATAGTATTAACATTGTGTTACGTATATAAATAATCTAGAAATTACTTAAAATATATGGGAGGATGAGTATAGGTTATACACAAATACTATGACATTTTATATAAGAGTAAATTTTGGTATTGATCGAAGTAAATTTTGTAAATTTTGGTATTGATGAGAATCCTAGAACCAATTCTCTTTGGATACTGAGGAAGGACTGCATATGAAAAATAATGAAAATCGAGTCATGGATTTCTTGTGCTGTAAAAAACCAATTTAAACAAAGGAGAAAATGACTGAAGGGCATAAATGATACATGAATAATCAGAGGGAAATACCTTATTCTTGAATAGAAAATATAATATTAGAAAATATCAAGAAAAAAACTGAAAAAATGAATATTTTTAAAAAGAAAATATTAAAGTTTAAATGACCAAACTGAAAAGAAAGAAATAACCCTACAAAACCAACACAAGAACGATTTATCATTATGGTTTATTTCCTTCTAGTATCTTTTTGTATGCATTTTTAAATTAATTTAAAAAATTGATACATAATGATTGTATGTCTTTCTGGGGTACTCGTGATATTTTGATACATGCATACAATGTGAGTGTAATGATCAAATCAGGGTAATTGGAATATCTATTACCTTAAACATTGATTGTTTCTTTGTGTTGGGAGCATATATATATATATATATATGAATGTAAAAGATTACAGTATAAATATGTCCTCAGCATATTATATAATCTTCATACATATAATTTGAATGGCTTACATATATTCCACAAAGTAGATTTATCACATTTTGTTTATTATCCAATGTTAGATTTTAATGTAGTTTTATCATCATAGATTTCTTTTGCTTGTTCCTGGACTTCATATGAAAGGAATCCAATAAACACATTCTTTTTGTCTAGATTTTATTTTTGTACAACACAATGTTATTAAGATTGATACATATTTTTTATATGTATCAGTGGTTTATTCCTTTCTTTGACTGAGTAGTTTTCTATTGTGTAAATATACCAGTGTATCCATTCTCCTGTTGATGAGCATTTGAGTTGTTTCAAATTTTAGGCTCTTACAAATAAAGCTGTTATAAACATCTATATACAATTGAAAAATATTTTCTATTTTTTTTTTGTGACATACGTTTTCATTTCTCTGGGGTAAATACCTCAACATGTAATATCTGGGACAGAGGATAGATGTATGCTAATTTTATATGAATATCCAGACTGGTTGTGCATTTTACATGTCAATCAGAGGTATATAAGAGTCTCAGTTGCTCCACATCTTTGCCAAAATTTGAAATTGCCAATATGTTTTATTTTAGTCATTCTAGTAGGAGGGAAATCATATCATATATATGTATATATGTATTTTTTCCTGATGACTGATAATGTTGAACCGCTTTTAAACTTGCTTTTTATACACTTATTGGATATTCCCTTTAAAAAATTATAAAACATGCTTTTAAATTGAGTTGTTTGTCTTTTTGTTATAAACTTTCAAGAGTTTATATATTCTGGATGCAATTTCTTTTTCAGATATATGGAGAATATGATTTCCCAGCTGATGGCTTGCCTATTCATTTTATCAATACTGTCTTTGATAAATTTTAACTTTTATATACTCTCGTTTACCAATTTTGAATCTTAAGATTAATCCTTTTGTGTCCTAGAGAATCTTTGCTGTCCTAAGGTTGGAAAGATGTTTTCTGTGCTTGCTTTTAGAGGCTTCATATTTATAGCTTCTATATTTAGATTTTTGTCAAATCTCAAATTGATTTTCATGTGGAGAGTGAGGTAAGGATTGAAGATCTTTTTATCTTTAGGAATATTCAGGAGTTTCAGCACAATTTGTTCAAAAGGTAATTCTTTCCCCTTCAAATTGACCTGGCAACTTGATTGAAAATTAACTGACTGAATATATCTTGGTCCAGTTTTGAACTTTCTATTCTATTCAGTTTATCTATTTGTCTATCATGCCAATACCACACACAGTAGCATTGTTTCTTTGTTGACTTTCTGTCTGGATGACCTGTCTAGTGCTGTCAGTCCCCTGACATTATTGTTGTCAAGTCCCCTGACATTATTGCTGTGAAGTTCCCTGACATTATTGTGTTGCTATCTATCTCATTTCTTAGGTCTAGTAGTGATTGCTTTATAAATTTGGGAGCTCCAGTGTTAGGTGCATATATTTAGGATTGTGATATTTTCCTGTTGGACTAATCTTTTTATCATTATATAATGTCCCTCTTTGTCTTTTTGAACTGCTGTTGCCTTAAAGTTTGTTTTGTCTGGTATAAGAATAGCTACTCCTGCTCACTTTTGGTGTCCATTTGCATGGAATATCTTTTTCCACCCCTTTACCTTATATTTATGTGAGTCTTTATGTGTTGGGTGAGTCTCCTGAAGACAGCAGAAATGTGGTTGGTGAATTCTTATCCTTTCTGCCGTTCTGTATCTTTTAAGTGGAGCATTTAGGCTATTTACATTCAATGTTAGTATTGAGATGTGAGGTATTATTCTATTCATTGTGCTATTTGTTGCCTGAATACCTTTTTTTTCATTGTGTTATTCTTATATAGGTCCTGTGAGATTTATGCTTTAAGGAGGTTCTATTTTGTTGTATTTTGAGGATTTATTTTAAGATTTAGAGCTCATTTTAGCAGTTCCTGTAGTGCTGGCTTGGTAGTGGCGAATTCTCTCAGCATCTGTTTGTCTGGATAAGTCTGTATCTTTCCTTCATTTATGAAGTTTAGTTTTGTTGGATACAAAATTCTTGGCTGATAATTATTTTGTTTAAGGAGGCTGAAAGACCCCAATCCCTTCTAAGCTTGTAGGGTTTCTGCTGAGGAACCTTCTGTTAAACTGATGGTGTTTTCCTTTATAGGTTACCTGATGCTTTTGCCTCACAGCTCTTAAGATTCTTTTGTCTTGACTTGAGATAACCTGATGACTATGTGCCTATGCGATGATCTTTTTGTGATGAATTTTCCAGGTGGTCTTTGAGCTTCTTGTATTTGGATGTCTAGATCTCTGGCAAGGCTGGGGAGGTTTTCCTTGATTATTCCCTCAATATGTTTTCCAAACTTTTAGATTTCTCTTCTTTGGGAACATGAATTATTCTTAGATTTGGGCATTTAACATAGTCCCAAACTTCTTGGAGGCTTTGTTCATTTTTTAAAATTCTTTTTTCTTTGTATTTGATGGATTAGGTTAATTCAAACGCCTTGTCTTTGAGCTCTGAAGTTCTTTCCTCTCCTTGTTCGATGCTATTGCTGAGACTTTCCAGTACATTTTGCATTTATCTAAGTGTGTCCTTGCTTTCCAGAAGTTGTGATTGTTTTTTATTTATGCTATCTATTTCACTGAAGATTTTTCATTTTATATCCTGTATCATGTTTTTTATTTCTTTAAGTTGGAGTTCACCTTTCTCTGGTGCATCCTTGATTAGCTTAATAATTGGCCTTCTGAATTCTTTTTTTGGCAATTCAAAGATTTCATCTTGGTTTGAATCCATTGCTGGTGAGCTGGTGTGATCTTTTGAGGGTGGTTAAGGACCTTATTTTGTCATATTACCAGAATTGTTTTTCTGGTTCCATCTCATTTGGGTACACTAGGTCAGAGGGAAGATCTGGGACTCAAGGGCTGCTGTTCAGATTCTTTTGTCCCATGGGGGTGCTCCTTTGATGTGGTGTTCTTCCCCTTCTTCTGGGAATGGGGCTTCCTGAGAGCCAAATTGGAATGATTGTGTTTGTTCTTCTGGGTCTAACCACCCAGTGGAGCTACTGGGCTCTTGGCTGGCACTGGGTAGTATGCATAAACAGTCCTGCGATGTGATCCATCTTCAGGTCTTTCAGCCACAGATACCAGCACCTGCTCCAGTGGAGGTAGCATGGAAGTAAAGTGGGTCCTTTGAGGGTCCTTGGTTGTATTTTTGTTTAGAGCACTGGTTTTGTGTTGGTTGGCCTCCAGCCAGGAGGTGGCACTTTCAAGAGCACATCAGCTGCAGTACTATAGGGAGGATGCAAGCTTGCCCTAGGAACGCCTGGTTAAATATTCAGGTTTATTAGGGAGTAGACAGGGCCAAAGAGCTCCCAAGAGATTATGACTTTTGTTCTTGGCTGCCATGGTGGGTAGACAAAGACCTACAAGTTGGGGCAGGGATAGGTGTGTCTAAGCTCAGACTCTCCTTGGGCAGGGCTTGCTGCAGCTGCTATGGGGGACGCAGGTATGGTTCCCAGGCCAATGGAATGATGTTCCCAGGGGGATTATGGCTGCCTCTGCTGAGTCATACAGGTCACCAGGGAAATGAGGGAAAGTTGACAGTCACAGGCCTCACCCCAATCCCATGCAGCCTGCAGTCCTAAAGGCCAGTCTCACTCCCACCATGCCCCCACAATAGCACCAAGTCTATTTCCAGGCAGCTGGTGACCAGGGTTGAGAACTTGTCCCAGACCACAAGCCTCCCCACTGAGAAAGCAAGCCAACCCACTGTTTTCTGGTGTCTCAGGGACCCTGCGGTGGTGATCCAGTTCCTTCAAAGGGTCTGTGGAATCTCTCAGCTATACTGGTATATTCCTGAGGTAGTTCTTGGAGTGAAGGCTTACAGTGTGAATCTCCACATGCTGCTCTATCCATCTGAGCAGGAGCAGCTAGCCTTTTACAGTGAGCTTAAACACTTTATAAATATGATTACATAGTGCCAATTACACTAGCTTTATGATAAATCTTGAAATAAGGCAATATAATTCCTCCACTTTGTTTATCTTGGTCAGTATTGTTTGGCTATTCTAAATTCTTTGCATATCCATATAAATATTGAAACTAATGTGTCAATTTCTACAACAATGCTTGCTGGTATTTGGATTAGGATTGTTGTAAATTTATAGATCAGTTTCGGAAAAATAAACATTTAACGATATTGAGTAATTCAATCAATAAACATGATATATCTTGCCATTTAGTTATTAACAGATCTTTAACTTCTTTTAGCAATGTTTTTCACTTTCAGTGTAGAGGTCTGGTCCATCTTTTTTATTAGATTGATTCCTAAGAATTTGATGATATAAATATTTTGTAATTATTTGCTATTTTAAATAATATTTTAAATTTTATTTTCCAGTAATTCACTGACAGTATTCATCAAGAGTATAAAGATACAACTAATTTTTGTATATTGATATTTTATTCTGTAATCTTAATATATTTACCATTTATTTCTTATAATGTTTTTATAGATTTCTTAAGGTTCTCTACATACAAATCATGTCGTCTGTAAATAAAGATAGCTTTACTTCTTCCTTTCCAATTTGTCTGATTTTTCTTTCTTTTTCTTATCTTATTGCATTGGCTAGGATCGCAATACAACGTTTGGTAGAAGTAGCAAGAGAGGACATTGGTGCCTTGCTCCTAATCTTACATCATTATTAAGTAGGATATTTGTTGTTAGATTTTTTGGTGTCTTTTATCAGAGTGAGGAAGTGGTGTTCTTGGAAACCACTTCCTAGAAAAAATCTGAGATATTAAAAATAATGCTCAAAAATATTGCATTTTGTCAGATGCTTTTTCTGCATCTATTGATATAAACACATGACTTTTCTTTTATATTCTGTTAATTTTGTGAATTACATTGATTATATTTCATATGGCTAAAAAAACCTTACATTCTTGGGACAAATCTCAGTTCATGATGTATTATTCTTTTATACATATATGAATTTGATGCAGAAATATTTTGTTAAGGGCCGTCATGTTTATGCTCATGAAAGACATTGTTCTGTAATCTTTTATTGTAATATCTTTTTTAGGATTCAGTTTCAAGGTTCAGATTGCCTTGTAACACAAATAGAGAAGTGTTTCCTCTGCCTCTATTTTAAAAAGTGCCATATGAAACAAATAGAGGAGTGCATTCTTCTCTATTTTAAAAGAGTTTGTTTTAGAGAGTGGCATTATTATTCTTTAAATGCTTGATATAATTCATTAGTAAAGCTATTCGGGAGTGAACTTCTCTTTGGTGTAAATTTTTTGAAAATTACAAATTCAATTTATAAAATAAGTTTGAGACTAGATTTTGTTTTGTTTCAGTTTTGGAAAGTTTTAATTTTTTCAAGAAATTTGTCCACTTTATATCAGTTGTGAAATTTATTGTCTTTGAAGTGTTCATAATTATTTCTTATTTTCCTTTCAATATTGAAAGGATTTGTGGTGAAAGTATTTTTTTATTCCTAATCATTT
>NW_016814508.1:0-849 GCF_001698545.2 Rhinopithecus bieti | reverse complement strand
CACCATAGGCTTCAATGTGCTCCCAAATATCCTATTGCAGATTCAACAAAACAGTGTTATCAAACTACTCAATGAAAAGTACAGTGTAACTCTGTAAGATGAATGCACACGTCACAAGGCAGTTTCTCAGAAAACTTATTTCTAGTTTTTATCTGAGCATATTATGTTTTTCACTGTAGGTCTAAATTCGCTCCCACATATCCCATTGCAGATTCCAGGAAAGCAGTGTTAGCAAACAACTCCAAGAAAAGAAAGGAATACATCAGTGAGGCGAATTCAAACATCACAAAGAATTTTCTCAAAAAGTTTATTTCTAATTTTTATCTGAGTATAATTCCTTTGTCACCATATGCTTCAATGCAATCCAAAATATCTCTTCTCAGATTCCTCAAAAACAGTGGTACCAAACTGATCCAGGAAAAGAATCGTGTGTCTCTGTGTAATGAATTAACACATCACAAAGTGGATTCTAAGAAAGTTTCTTTCTAGTTTTTATCTGAGGATATTTCCTTTGTCACCATAAGCTTCAATGCACTCCAAGATATCAGATTGCAGATTCGAAGAAAACAGCTTAGCAATCTGCTCAATGAAAAGAACAGTGTAGCTCTGTGAGATGAATTCACAAATCACTAAGCAATCTCTCAGAAAACTTTTTTCTAGTTTTTATCAAAGGATATTTCCTTTTTCACCACAGGCCTCAATGCACTCACAAATATGACTTCTCAGATTCAATGATAACAGTGTTAGCAAACTGCTCCATGAAAAGAAACGTGCAATTCTGTGAGTGAATTAAACATCACAAGGAACTTTCTCCAAAAGCTTTCTTTTAGTTTATATATCAGGATATTT
>NW_016814507.1:0-615 GCF_001698545.2 Rhinopithecus bieti | reverse complement strand
TTGCCTGTTCACTCTGATGATAGTTCCTTTTGCTGTGCAGATCTCTTTAATTAGATCTCATTTGTTGATTTTGGCTTTTGTTGCCATTGCTTTTGGTGTTTTAGTCATAAAGTCTTTGCCCATGCCTATGTCCTGAATGGTATTGCCTAGGTTTTCTTCTAGGGTTTTTATGGTTTTAGGTCTCAGGTCTCAACATTTAACTCTTCAATCCATCTTGAACTTATTTTTGTATAAGGTGTAAGGAAGGGGTCCAGTTTCAGCTTTCTGCATATGGCTAGCCAGTTTTCCTAACACCATTTATTAAGTAGGGAATCCCTTCCCCATTGCTTGTGTTTGTCAGTTTTGTCAAAGATCAAATGGTTGTAGATATGTGGTGGTATTTCTGAGGCCTCTGTTCTGTTCCATTGGTCTATATATCTGTTTTGGTACCAGTACCATGCTGTTTTTGTTACCATAGACTTGTAGTATAGTTTGAAGTCTGATAGCATGATGTCTCCATCTTTGTTCTTTTTGCTTAGGATTGTCTTGGCTGTGTGGGCTCTTTTTTGGTTCTGTATGAAATTTGAAGTAGTTTTTTCCAATTCAGTGAAGAAAGTCAATGGTAGCTTGATGGGG
>NW_016814506.1:0-1314 GCF_001698545.2 Rhinopithecus bieti | reverse complement strand
AAGTGTTTCCAACCTGCTGAATTAAAAGAAAGGTTTAATTCTGTGAGATGAATCCGAACATCACAAACATTTTCACAGATAACTTCTTTCTAATTTTTATCTGGGGATATTCAGTTTTTCCCCTTAAGCCTCAATTGGGTGCATAATGACCATTTGCAGATTCTCCAAAAAGAGTGCTTCCAACCTAATGAAACAAAACAAAGGTTTAACTCTGTGACCTGAATCCACACAATACAAAGCACTTTCACAGATAGTTTCTTTCTACTTTTATCTGAGAATATTCTGTTTTTCCTTACAGGCCTCAGTGGGCCCAAAAATTAACTTTGCAGATTCTGCAAATACAAAGTTTCCATACTTCTGAATCAAAAGAAAGTTTTAACTCTGTGAAATGAATTTACACACCACAATGGAGTTTCACAGATAACTTCGGTCTAGTTTCTATCCCGGGATATATGTATTTTTTTTTCCATAGGCCTCTATGAGTCCCCAAATGTCCCTTCACAGATTCTCCAAAAATAGTGTTTCAAACTTGCTGAATCAAAAGAAAGATTTATCTCAGTGATATTTATCCACACATTACCAAGCAGTTTTACAGATAGCTTCTTTGTTGTTTTTATCTGGGGATATTCTGTTTTTTTCTCATAGGCCTCAGCGGGCTCTCAAATATCTCATTGCAGATTCTACAAACATAGTTTTTCCAACCTGCTGAATCAAAAGAAGCATTTAATTCTGTGAGTTGAATCTACACATCACAAAGAAGTTTCACAGATATCTTCCTTGTAGTTTTTATCTGGGGTTGTTCAGTTTTCCCTCTTGTGCCTTAAGGGGCTCACAAATGTCCCTTGGCAGATTCTACAAAAACAGTGTTTCCAACCTGCTGAATCAAAAGAAAGTTTTAATTCCGTGAGATAATTCTGCAAATAACAAAGCATTTTCACAGATAGCTTTCTTGTTCTTATCTAAGGATGTTCGGCTTTTCCCCATAGGCCTCAATGGGCTCCCAAATGTCTCTTTTCAGATTCCCACAAAACAATGTTTCCAACCTACTGATTCAAAATAAAGTTTTAACTCTGTGGCTTGAATCCACACCTTACAAAGCAGTTTCGCAGATAGCTTCTTTCTATTTGTTATCTGGTGATATTCTGTTTTTCCCTTGGCCCTCAGTGGGCTTCCAAATGTCCCTTTGCAGATTTTCCAAAAGAAGTGTTTCCAATCTGTTGAATTAACAGAAAATTTTAACTCTGTGAGATGAATCCCCACATCACAAAACAGTTTCACAGATAGCTTCTTTCTTCTTTTAACCAGCGATATTCT
>NW_016814505.1:0-1310 GCF_001698545.2 Rhinopithecus bieti | reverse complement strand
ATTCTCTTGCCTCAGCCTCCTGAGTAGCTGGGATCACAGGCAGGCACCACCATGCCCAGCTAATTAGTAGAGACAAGATTTCACCATGTTGATCAGACTGGTCTCGATCTCCTGACCTTGTGATCTGCCTGCTTCGGCCTCCCAAAGTGCTAGGATTACAGGCGTGGGCCACTGCACCCGGCCCCCACATTTCTTTAGGCACTTTCACTCCCTTATCCTTTGTTTCCAGCAAAGGTAGTGGCCAGGGCCAATTTGGCAGTTCTAGAAGTGCTCCCAGGCTGCACAGGCTAGAATCCTGCTGTTTTCAACTAATTTCCACAGTTGCTCCTGTGAGTTCCCTCTGCACTTTGCTCAGATTCCTATTAGGACCTCATTATGCTGCAGTGAAATACTCATTTACACATCACATCCCTCTCTTCCCTTCTCTTCTACAAGCTCCTTGAATGCAGGGACAAGGCCTGCCTGCCTAACTCAGGTTTTTCATCTCCAGCCCCAGGACAGAATATGGAAATAGCAGGTACCCAGCAAATGTTTTCTGCTCTAGCTGACTGTCTCAAATCGTTTCCAAAGGATCCATTCAAGTTTTCCTTCCTGGATCTTTTCCCCCACTTTTCTGTTATCCCTTTCAAAGGAAACAGCACCACACTGATAGAGGCAGGACTAGAGTCCCAATTCCCTGCTTTAGGGAAGCTAAACAGTTTTCTCGCTTAGCTCCAGGCTCACCAGCTTTGCTGGCATCAGAAGAGATGGTATTTTGGAGAGTGGCTGAATGCTTGGCTCCTAGGGACTTATATTGGACCATCCTGTCCAATGTAGTCAGACACTACATTAAAGCAGGAGCCTCAAGGCACAAGACCCACGAAGCAGGAGGAGAGACTCAGCTCTCCCCAAGGCACAAGTCTCCATTTCCCATATTTAGTTCAACTGTTGCCAATGTCCCCAATCCTTATTTAATTTTTAATTTTAATTTTATTTTATTTTTTGTTTGTTTTTTGAGATGGAGTTTTACTCTTGTTGCCCAGACTGGAATGCAATCACAATCTCAGCTGGCTCACGGCAACCTCCGCCTTCCAGGTTCAAGCGATTCTCCTGCCTCAGCCTCCCAAGTAGCTGCGATTACAGGCATGCACCACCACGCCCAGCTAATTTTGTATTTTTAGTAGGGATGGGGTTTCTCCATGTTGGTCAGGCTGGTCTCGAACTCCTGACCTCAGGTGATCCACCTGCCTTGGCCTCCCAAAGGGGTGGGATTAAGGCATGAGCCCCCACCCCCCCCTTTTTTTTTTTTTTTTTTTTTTATTTTTATTTTT
>NW_016814504.1:0-1767 GCF_001698545.2 Rhinopithecus bieti | reverse complement strand
ATGTTATATCATATATGTACTTTCATTCACAAGGACACTAGTAAATTTAAACTTTTTTTAAAAGAGAGTTAATTTAGCCAAAAGAGCCAAAAGTTTCTTATTACAGAAAGCAGCATTCTCATTATTGCACAGAAAATAATCATAAAGTCATCTTTCCCTTCTGGGAGGTCTTGGTATGCTGAGAGTTACAAAATGATCCAGGGAGAAAGTTGTGATAAAGTGACAATGGCATATACTCTTTCCAGTGTAAGGACTGGGCAACAGAAGTCTAACTTATTTTATGCTGATGAACATTGGGTGTAAGATCTTGGCACGAGCACCATGGTTTTCAAATAATAAGCTTTTGAACTGGTACAAGGCCATTATGGCAGAGCAGCAGCCTAGCCCTCTTGTCATTTGTGATAAGGACATCAATATTAGTCATTGTCACCCTTCATTAAGTTCAGATCTTACATTCTTCCATCCCTAAGGGTGTATTTCATTGATGTTTTTCTTAGCAAACACAAGGACACAGGAACACAAGCTCACTTTAAACTAGTAGTTAGAGCAGAATTTATTTTCCTCCATGGGGCATTAACTACAAAGGGATAAAAATAGTTTTCATCATTTTTTTTTCAATTTTATTAAAGCTATTTTGCATGCCTAGTCTTCTTCAAGTAAATGAACTAATTTAAGTACTTTTAAGAGGTAATACATATTATAAGTTATAATATATGTTTTGGCCAGGCACAGTGGCTCACTCCTGCAATCCCAACACTTTGGGAGACCAGGAGGGAGAATCATTTGAGCTCAGCAGTTTGAGGCTCTCCTGGGAAACATGAAACAACTTTCTTTAGATTGTTTTGTATGTTCTGTATGTTCATGAGATCAAGATTTTTAGGTAAAAGCTGAAGTGAGAACATGTGGTATTTGTTTTTCTGTGCCTGGCTTATTTCACTTAATATAATGACCTCCAGTTCCATCCATATTTCTACATCGCATAATTTTATTATTTTATGGTTGAACAGTATTCCATTGTATATTTAAAACATATTTTCTTTATTTTCCATTGATGATCACGTAGGTTGGTTTCATACCTTCAGTGTTGTGAATAGCGCTGTGACAAACATGGGAGTGCATGGATCCCTTTCGTATACTGATTTTTATTCCTGTGGATAGATACCCAGCAGTGGGATTCCTGGATTGTACAGGACTTTTACTTTTTTGAGATATCGCCATACTATTTTCCACACTGGTTGTACTAATTTACATTTTCAGCAGCAGTGCTGATTGTTTCTTTTGCAATTCAGATGGTTTTTAGTATAAATAAGTCCCATTTGTCTATTTTTGTTTTTGTTTTCTGTGTTTTTTAAGTCTTAGCTGTAAAATATTTGCTTAGATCAACATCCTGAAGAGTTTCTCATTTTCTCTTAGTAGTTTTACAGTTTTGGGTCTTACATGTACGTTTTAATCCATCTTGAGTTGATTTTTCTATAGACTGAGAAATAGGAGTACAGTTTCATTTCCTGCATATGGTTATCCAGATTTCCCAGCATAAATTATTGAAGAGGATGTTTTTTCTCCAATGTATGCTCTTGGTGGCTTTGTTGAAGATCAATGGGGTATAATTATGTGGATTTATTTCTGGATTCTCTGTTTGTTCCAGTAATCTATGTGTGTGTTTTCTTATCAATACCAAGGTGTTTTGGTTACTATAATCTTGTAATTTTTTTTTTTTTTTTTTTTTGAGACTAAGTCTCACTCTGTTGCATAGGCTAGAGTGCAGTG
>NW_016814503.1:0-779 GCF_001698545.2 Rhinopithecus bieti | reverse complement strand
ATTGTGTATATTTATGGGGTACAATGTGTAATTTTGATTAATGTGTACATTGTAGAAAGATTCCATCAAGCTAATTAACTTAATAATTGACTCTTGATGGTATAATGGAAGTGATCACTGGTATAATAGTATATGGTATATGATGGTATAATAGATTGGAGAAATCTACCTCTAAGTCTTATTTTAATGAAATGATTCAGATTAACATATTTTACTGATATAAAATATAAAGATAAATTTTATAAACCTAACTTTCAAACGTATTTTGAAGTGGTTGTTTTTGTTGGTCATTTTATTATGTTTATAAAATTTTAGGAGATTTTACTTTCTACCTAGAAAATGTCTCAAAATGGACAATGTAACTTTGTTTCCTTTTTGGTAAATTAATAAGTTAATTTTTATTCTGTAACACAGTGAATACGTACAAGTGAAGAATTTAAAAAATGCAGTTTTCAAGTTACAAAATGACTGTAAAGTAGTACATCCAGTCCAGGCATGGTGGCTCATGCCTATAATCCCAGCACTTTGGGAGGCCAAGGTGGGCAGATCATGAGGTCAGGAGTTTGAGATCAGACTGGCCAATATGGTGAAACCCCATCTCTGTTAAGAAAAAAAAAAAAAAAATTAGTCAGGCGTGGTGGCACACACCTGTAGCCCCAGCTACTTGGGAGGCTGAGGCAGAAGAATTGCTTGAACCTCAGAGATGGAGGTTGCAGTGAGCTGAGATCATTCCACTGCACTCCAGCCTGGGCAACAGAGCAAGCCTCTGTATCAAAAAA
>NW_016814502.1:0-773 GCF_001698545.2 Rhinopithecus bieti | reverse complement strand
TCTTGCTCTGTCACCCAGGCTGGAGTGCAATGGCATGATCTTGGTTCACTGCAGCCTCTCCTCCCAGGTTCAAGCAATTCTCCTGCCTCAGCCTCTCGAGTAGCTGGGACTACAGGTATACACCACCATACCCAGGTAATTTTTGTATTTTTAGTAGAGATGTGGTTTCACCATGTTGGCCAGGTTGGTCTTGAACTCCTGACCACAGGTGATCCACCTGCCATGGCCTTCCAAAGTGTTGGGATTACAGGCATGAGCCACCATGCCAGGCCCATTCTATTTTTAGTTTTATCTCATGATTTCAATCATATAGAAGTTTTGATTTTTATGTAGCCAAAAGTATCAATCTTTTGTTTCATGGCTTCTGAATTTTCCTTTACATTTTCAAAACTAATTTTAACCCCATTTCTTTATCAATAGCAAAATTTAAACATTACCTACTACCTTCCCACAAGACTGACAAGTTGTTTAAAACCTGTAATTCCTGACACTATTTTTTCTGTTCTGTTTTGTCCCCAGCCCAGTTTTATGGAGAAAGGTGTTAGGTAGGTACTACAATTCAGTACTTTGGGTTTCAGCAGTGTTCTCTCTTCTATTTGTCATCTTTATTGCATTATTTTGGTGTTTTATATCAGTAATTAGTTTTTAAATTATCTAGCAAATATTTACCAATTGCTTCCTCTATACCAAGCACTGTGTGATACAAAATTGAGGTAAGAATTTTGAAAATTGAATAAACCCAACATTATCAGTATTTTCATAAAAATGTATTT
>NW_016814501.1:62355-64942 GCF_001698545.2 Rhinopithecus bieti | reverse complement strand
TTGTAAAGTTGTTTAACCCTTTAAAATAGTTTAAAATATACAGGAGAGTTGAAAAGGTAATACAGTATTCACATACATCTTTCACCAAACTTCTAGTAATGTTAAAGTTTAAATAGCAATGCTATATTTATTAAAGCTAAAAAATTAACATTAGTATAATGCTAGTATCTAAACCAGATATCTTGTGAATTTCCCTAGCTTTTCAACTAATGATTTTTCTGCTTCAAAATCTACTCTAAGATGCACATTGCATTTAGTATGCATGTCTCTTCAATGCATTCTGATCTGAGAACATTTCTGGGCTTTTTAAATCATTTTTTTAATTACCTTAACACCTTCAATAGTCTTTTGCAAGGGGTTAGCTAGCTTGCCTTACATGGACAGCAAGGGAAGTTTCTCTGGAGAGTCTCCAGCCCACAAATCAGTGCATCATCTCCACATAATACAAAAAGCAGTCTGGGAAAAAAATTGAGCTGTGAGCTCAGTAAGGGAACTAGGAGAGGAGGTTGTGCCTGGAGACATGCCCATGGCTGCTCAACAGGAGAATCTCCAGCCCATTCAGATGAAAACTTGCACAAATATTTGTCTCACTCAGATAAGGGAACAAGACCAGACATAGAAATGTCTTTGTCTTTTGTATAATCAGCGGGCTCCCAGGAAAAAGTTTCTTCTCCTTTTGTGGGCATGAACACAGTGGTCTCCAGCAGATTTTGCTGGGTACTTTTCTTTTTTTGTTGTTGTTGTCACAACAACCTCCACAAATCATTGCTTCAGCTCCTGATTTGACCCAGGCCTCCAAGGTCCTGGGCCAAGCTTTCACTTCAGCTCCTGATTGATCCCAGGCCAAGTTTTCACTTCAGCTTGTGATAGGTCCTGGCCCAAGGTACCAGGCCAAATTGAATCATGCTTTCTTCAAGACAGGCCACAGACAAAGCACATTTCTTTCCCTTCCAAGTCCATGAAAACCCTGAACTCCAGCCTCATAGTACACAACCCATTCAGGCCCCACTCTCTGCTGTAGACAGTTTTCTTCTTTCACTTACTAAACCTCTACTCCAACCTCACCCTTGTGTCCTCGCTCTTTAATTCTCTTGGATGTCAGACAAATAACCCTGGGTACTATCTCAGACAATGAGAGACTGTTACATATTTTGGAGCATTGGCAAAACTATAACACTTTCATAATCTTGAAGAGTATTTGTAAGGTATTCTGAAAAATGTTCCTCAATTTCAGTTGGTCTGATCATTTCTCATTATTAGACTGAGGTTATGGGTTTTGGGGAAGAATACCACAGAGACAATGTACTCTTTTTTTGTCAAGGATTCATGGTATGAGAGTGACATATTATCGGTGACATTAACTTAGGAACTTCGTTAAGGAGAAGTCTGCAACTATCTCTCACTACAAAGTGAATAATTTCATATTTCATACTTTGTTCTTTAGAATCAAGTCATTAAATCTAACTCACAATTAAGGGAAATGTAATTAAGTGCCACCTATTGGAGGGAGGAAAACAAAAAAATTTTAAAACCATTGCAATAATTAGCAAATACATTGGAGCGGGATACTTTGAGAGTATGAAATANACTGCTTAAAGGCATTCCTGAACCACAAACAATAGCATGAGTGATCTGTGCCTTAAGGACATGTTCCTGCTGCAGATAACTAGCCAGAGCCCATTCCTTTGTTTTGGCCTATCCCTTTGTTTCCCATAAGGAATACTTTTAGTTAATCTATAATCTGTAGAAATAATACTTATCACTGACTTTTTGCCAATAAATATGTGAGTAAGTCTCTGTTCAGGGCTCTCAGCTCTGAAGGCTGTGAGTTCCCTGATTTCCCACTCTATATGCTGTATTTCTATGTGTGTGTCTTTAATTCCTCTAGTGATGCTGGGATAGGTTCTCCCTGACCTAGCTGGTTGCAGCACGAGGCGGAGTTTGGCCGGGGCAGTCAGAGGAGAGCCTGGGCCACCAAGCGACCTGACTCCAGGGGAAAACCATCTCCCTTCTGACTCCCCCACCTGTTGAGAGCTATTTCCACTGAATAAAGCCTTGCACTCATTCTCCAAGCCCACAAGTGATCCGATTCTGTCAGTACACCAAGGCAAGAACCCTGGGATACAGAAAACCCTCTCTCCTTGCGATAAGGCAGGAGTCTAATTGAGCTGACTAACACAAGCTGCCTATGGATGGCTGAACTAAAAGAGCACCCTGTAACACATGCTCACTGGAGCTTCAGCTATAAAGATTAACCCCTAGACACTGCCATGAGGTTGCAGCCCCACAGCTTGCCCATCTTTATGCTCCCCTAGAGGTCTGAGCAGTGGGGCACTGAAGAAGTGAGCCATGCCCCCATCGCACACCCTGAATGTGGTACAATGGAACTTTTCCTGTTTCAATATCTTCTGCTGCACATATATGGTGATTTTTCTAAGATATATTTCCTGGAGAATAATTGCTGAGTTATAGGATAGGTGAATTTTAAAATAGCATGTAAGTTTTACATTAATTTTTTAAAGTGGCTGCTCTGATTTACAACAGCGTATCTATGAAATTTTATTATACATAATTGATATTTTGTTAT
>NW_016814501.1:42859-58943 GCF_001698545.2 Rhinopithecus bieti | reverse complement strand
GTTCTGGATATTAGCCCTTTGTCACATGAGTAGATTGCAAAAATTTTCGCCCATTCTGTAGGTTACCTGCTCACGCTGATGGTAGTTCCTTTTGCTCTGCAGAAGCTCTTTAGTTTAATCAGATCCCATTTGTCAATTTTGGCTTTTGTTATCATTGCTTTTGGTGTTTTAGACATGAAGTCCTTGCCCATGCCTATGTTCTGAATGGTATTACCTAGGTTTTCTTCCAGGGTTTTTATGGTATTAGGTCTAACATTTAAGTCTCTAATCCAATAAACACATTTTTTACTAACGTTTTCTGTTTCAGGATCTGCTCTAAGATGCTCATTGCGTTTGGCCTTATGATATCTAGACAACACATTGTTTTATAAAGTTATTTAGGCAATCTTAACTCACCACTCGTATAATAGAGGTTTTTTGACACCTTTGTTAATACACCTACATTATTGTTTTATGGTTACCATTCCATCATCAGATTTCCCAATATTCTGGTTTATTTTATTTTTATTTACTGGCAATAAAAGGGTTGTGTAAAGTTTTATGGGTTTTTGACAAATGCATATGTTATATATTTACTATCAGAGTATTAAACAATAATTCTATCACCCTAGAAATACCATTATGAGGCTTTATTATAACTAAATCTCGGTCCCTTTTCTCAACACCTAGAAACTACAAGCCTGTTTTCCAGCATTATAGATTTTCTTTTTCCAAAATATAGAGTAAATAAAATTACACCATATCTGTGGGCTTTGGGTCTGATTTCTCCCACTCAGAAAAAAAAATGCATGTAAGATTTATCCATGCTCTTACACTTATCACTAGTTCCTTCATTTCTATTGCTAAGTAGCATTTCATTTGGTAGATGTACTACTGTTTCTTTATTGATTCACCTGTTGAAAGACAACATCGTTGTTTCCAGGGATGTTGTGAATGAGGCTTTTATGACCATTCCTATTCAGGGTATTTTGTGAATGTAAACTTTATATTTAAATTGGGATTCTTGTACATAGCACATAGTTAAGTCTTGGGGTTTTTTGTTGTTATATGTTCTAATAATCTCTCTTACATGAAAGGAAATTCACGTTTTCACTTTTCTGTATTATAGAAAAATACACATAATGTAAAATTTACCATGTTAATCATTTTTATATGCTCAGTTCTGTGGCATTGAGTGCATTCATATTACTGTGCAACCATTATCACCATCAATCTGCACAATTATGTTTATCTTCCTCAACTGAAACTCTATACCAATTAAAAACTAATTCCACATTTCTTTCTCTAGAGTCCCAAGAAACTACCATTCTACTTTCTGTCTCTATGAATATGACTACTCTAGATGCCTCACATAAGGGGAATCACACAACATTTATTCTTCTGTGACTGACTAATTTAACTAAGTATAATGTCCTCAAAGTTTAGCCATGCTGTAGCATATTGAAATTTTATTCTATTTAAGGCTAAATAATATTTCTGTGTGTGTGCCACATCTCATTTGTCCATCAGTCCAAAATAGAGATGAGTTCCTTTCCATGTTTAGGTATTGTAAATAACGTTGAAATTGACATGGTATTACAAATACTTGTTCAAGTCACAGCAGCTTCCAACTCTTTTGGGTATACACTCAGAAGTGATATTGCTAGATTAATATTCATTCTAATATGGGGAGGAAAGACAGAAAAAATTCTTCCATAGAGGTTGCACCATTTTACATTTCCAGAAGCAATGAACAAGAGTACCATTTCCTCCATGTACTAGCCAACTCTTGCAATTTTCTGTTTATTTTGTTTAACTGTTTTAATAATAATGGTCACCCTAGTGGGTATGAAGTGGTATCTCAGAGTGGCCTTAATTTGCAGTTCACTAATGATATTGATGTTGAGCATCTTTTCAATTGCTTAGTAGCTATTCGATTTTTTTAAATTTGAAAATGTTCATTGGATAACATTAAGAATTGAGTATGTTCAAAGTGTGAAATGTGATGGTTTGATATAGGTATATCTAGTGTAATGATGACTATAATCAAATAAAGATACATGTCCATCACCACCAATTCAATGTAATAGATCCTTAGAAGTTGTTCATCTTGTAACTGACTATACCAGTTGACCAACATTTCTCACTTTCCCCCAGTCACCAACCACTAGCACCACCATTCTACTTTCTGCTTCTATGAGTTTAATTTCTTTAAACTTCAATGCATACAGGATTTGACTTCTGTGTCTGGCTTATTTCACTTAGCATAGTATCTTGTAGGTTCATCCATGTTATTACATGTGACAAGATTTTCATTTTTTTAAAGCTTAATATTTCTCTCTACATATGCATACATATATGTGTATATCAATATGCATATATGTACATATGTAAATCTGTACATCTAGTCTGTAGATGCCTTTTTTTCATTTTGTTGGTTGTTTGCTTTGCTTTGCAGAAACAATCCAGTTTAATGTAGCTCCATTTATTTATTTCTGCATTTCTTGACTGTGTTTTTTTTCATATCCAAAAATCATTACCAAGAGTAATATCAATAATATTTTCTCCTTTGTTTTATTCTATGAATTTTGTTATATCAGACCTTAAAGCTTTTAATTATTTTCAGGTAATTTTTATATGTGGTATAATAAGAAAATGTCTAATTTTATTATTTTGCATGCAGATAACCAGGTTTTCTATCATTTATTGAAAAGATTCTACTTTCTCTACTCTGTTTTCTTGATGCTCTTCTCAAAAATTAGGCAACCAAATACGGTAGTCCCCCTTTGTCTGTGATTTGGCTTTCCATGGTTTCAGGTTTTCAATTACCCATGGCCAACCATGATCCAGTATTAGATGAGTATGGTACTATGGTACAGTAAGATATTTTAAGAGAGGGAAAGGGATAGAGAGACCATATTTATGTAGCTTTTAATACAGTATGTTGTTATAATTGTTCTATTTTACCATTACTTATTATTGTTAATATCATACTGTACTTAATTTATCAATTAAATTAAACTTTATATGTTTAGGTAAAATACAATGTATATATAGGGTTTGGTACCATCCATGGTTTCAGGTATTGACTGGGGATCTTAGAAGTATCTCCCATGAATAAGAGGGTCTACCGTATATATGTGAGTTTCTTTCCAGGCTTTCTAATCTGTTCCATTGGTCAGTCTACATCAATGTTTTATTTTATTTTATTTCCGATTCAGAGAGTACATGTTCATGTTTGTTACATGGAAATTTTGCATAATGCTGGGGTTTGTAGTTCTAGTGTACTTTTCACTCAAATAGTGACCATTTTACACAATAAGTAGTTTTTTAACCCTCATCCGTCTCTCTACCTCCCCCGTTTTGTAGTTACCAGAATCTCTTATTTCAATCTTTATGTCTTAGAATATCCATTTTTTAGTTCCCATTTATAAGTGGGAATATGCAGTATTTTATTATCTGTTTAGGATTTATTTCACTTGGGATAATAGCCTCTAGTTCGCTCTGTGTTACTGCAAAAGACAAGATTGTGTCTTTTCATAGCTTCATAGTATTCCATATAGTATTCCATGATTTGTATATATATATATGTATATCTTTCTATCCAATCAAACACTGATAGAAACTTGGATTGTTTCTATGACTTCATTATTGTGAGTAGTGCTGAGATAAAAGTACAGGTGCAGATGTGTTTTCTGTAAAGTAACTTTTTTTAGTAAATAACCAGTAGTGGAATTGCTGGGTCTAATGATATTTTGGGGGTTGGGGAAGTGTTTCCATGTGCTCAAGCATTTATTTTTTGAGTCCCAAACAATACAATTAAACTGCCTCAATTTTTTAAACTGTAGAGTTATTATTGACTATAGTCACACTGTTGTGCTATCAGATAGTAGGTTTTATTTATTCTTTCTATTTTTTTTTTTTTGTATCTGTATTAGTCCATGCTCACACTGCTATAAAAAACTGCCTGAGACAGGGTAATTTATAAAGGATAGAGGTAAAATTGACTCACAGTTCCAAATGAATGGGGCAGCCTCAGAAAACTTACAGTCATGACAGAAGGGGAAGCAGGCATGTCTTACATGTTGGCAGGGGGAGAGGGAGTGTACTGAGAACACAGGAAATCTACTGATTTGAAAACCATCAGATTTCATGAGAATTCACTACCATGATACCAGCATGGAAAAAACTACCCCCATATTGCAATCACCTTTCATCAGTTTCTTCCCTTAACACCTGGGGATTACAATTCAAGATGAGATTTGGGTGGGGACAAAGCTAAATCATATTATTCCACTCCCGGCCCCTCCCAAATCTCATGTCTTCACATTTTAAAAAAATAATGCTTTTCAATCAGTTCACCAAAATCTTAACTCATTTCAGCATTATCCCAAAGTCCACAGTCCAGTCACATCTGAGACAAGGCAAGTCCCTTCTGCCTATGAGCCTGTAAAATCAAAAACAAGTTAATTCCTTCTAAGATACAATGGGGATACAGGCATTGGATAAATGATCCCATTTCAAATGGGAGAAATTGGCTAAAACAAAGGGGTTACAGGCCCCATGCAAATCTGAATTTCAGTGATGTAAGGGCTCACCCAGTCTTGGGCAGCTCCACCCTCGTGGCATTGCAGGGGACAGCCCTCATCCCAGCTGCTTTCATGGACTGGCATTGAGTGTCTGTGGCTTTTCCAGGAGCAAAGTGGTGAGAAGGGCAGCCATGGATACCTCTGACATGTGCTGAAAACATTTTTTCCCATTTTCTTGGTGATTAACATTTGGATCCTTGTTACTTATGCAAATTTCTGCAGCCAGTTTGAATTTCTCCCCAGTAAATTTTTTTTTCCTTTTCTATCACATCCTCAGGCTACAAATTTTTCAAGCGCTTATACTCTATTTTCCTTTAAAACATAAGTTCCAATTTCAAATAATCTGTTTGTGAATGCATAAAACTAAAACCTTTCAGATTAACTTAGGTCATGTCTTGAATGCATTGCTGCTTAGAAATTTCTTCCATCAGATACCTTGAATCATCCAACTAAAGTTCAACATTCCACAGACCTCTAGGGCAGGGACAAAATGCCACCAGTTTCTTCGCTAAAGTGTAGCCTGAGTGACTGTTACTCCAGTTCCCAATAAGTTACTCATCTCCATGTGAAACGACCTCAGCCTGGACTTAAGTGTTCACATCTATCAGCGTTTTGGTCAAAACAATTCAACAGTTCTCTAGGAAGCTCCAAATTTTCCCACACCTTCTGGTCTTCTTTTGAGTCCTCTAAACTGTTCCAATCTCCGCCTTTTATCAGCCAGTATCAGTGTTGCTTCCACGTTTTTGGGTATGTTTATAGAAATGCTCCACTCTTTGTGGTACCAATTTACTGTATTAGTCCATTCTCACACTGCTATAAATAAACTGCCTGGGACTCAGTAATTTACAAAGAGAAGAGGTTTAATTAATTCACAACTCCACATGACTTGTGAGATCTCAGGAAACTTACAATTATGGCAGAAGTCGAAACAGGCATATTTTACATGGTGGCAGGCCAAAGAACATGTGAGAATGCAGGAAAAACTACAATTTATCAAACCATGAGCTCTCATGAGAATTCTCTCACTATCATAAGAGCAGCATGGGGAAAATGGCCTCCATAATCCAATCATTTCCCACCAAAGTTCTCCCTTAACACCTGGGGATTACAATCAAAGATGAGATTTGGGTAGGAAAAAATCCTAAACTCTATCAGTACCCATTAACCATCCTCAAATCCCCCATAGCCTGTCACTGCCCTTCCCTGACTCTGGTGACAATTATTCTACTCTCTATGTCCATGAGTTCAATTTTTTTGATTCTTAGACCCCATAAATGAGAACATACAATGTTTGTCTTTCTGTGCCTGTCTTATTTCACTTAATATAATGATCTCGAGTTCCATCCATGTTGCTGCAAATGACCAGATCTCATTCTTTTAAAATGATGAAACAGTACACCATTGCATGTATGCAACACATTTTCTTTACACATTTATTTGTTGATGGACACCGAGGTTGCTACCACATCTTAGCTATTGTAAACAGTGATGTGTCTTTGTTTGATTTTGGTGTAAGGGTAATAGTTGCCGCATATAATTATTTTGGAAGTATTCCCTTCTCCTATATTATTCAGGATAGTTTTAATAGGATGTGTATTAGTTAGTTTTAAATGTTTGGTATAATTCAACAGTAAAGCTACCAGGTCCAAGGCTTTTATTTTCTTAAAGCCTTTTCAATACAGCTTCATTCTCATCACTTGTTATTGCTCTGTTCAGGATTTGGATTTCTTCTTGGTTCAATCTTGGTCAGTTGCATGTGTCTAGGAATTTGTCTATTTGTCTATTTCTTCTAGATTATCTAATTTATTGGCATGTATATATAGTTGCTCATAGCAGACACTAATAATTATTTGAATTCTTGTAATACCAGTTATAGTGTCCCCTTTTTCATTTGTATTTTTATCTTCAACATTTATTTTAAGTTTGGGGGTACATGTGCAGATTTTTTACATAGATAAACTTGTGTCATGGCAGTTTGTTGTACAGATTATTTTATCACCCAGATATTAAGACTAGTACCCATTAGTTATTTTTTCTTATCCTCTTTCTCTTTCCACCTTCTACCCTTGAATACGCCCCAGTGATTTTTGTTCTCCTCTATGTGTCCATGTGTTCTCATTACTTAGCCTCCACTTATAAGTGAGAACATGAGGTATTTGGCTTTCTGTTCCTGTGTTAGTTTGCTAAGAATGATGGCCTCCAGCTTTATCCATGTTCCTGCAAAGAACATGGTATCATTCTTTTTTATGGCTGCATAGTATTTCATGATGTGTATGTACCATATTTTCTTTATCCAGTTTACCATTAATGGGCATTTAGCTTGACTCCATGTCTTTGCTATTGTGAATAGTGTTGAAATGAGCATACCCATGCATGTGTCTTTATAATTGAATAATTTATATTCTTTTGGGTATATACCCAGTAATGGGATTGCTGGGTTGAATGGTATTTATGTCTTTACATCTTTGAAGAATCACCACACTGTTTTCCACAGTAGCTGAACTAATCTATTCTCCCACCAAAAGAGTACAGGCGTTGATTCTTCTCCACAGTCTTGCCAGTATCTGTTACTTTTTGACTTTTTAATAATAGCCATTCTGACTTGTGTGAGATGGTATCTCATTGTGCTTTTGATTTGCATTTCTTTAATTATCAGTGATGTTCAGCTTTTTTTTGTGCCTGCTGGACACATGTACCTCTTCTTTTGAAAAGAGCCTGTTCATGTCCTTTGCCCATTTTTAATGGGGTTGTTTGTTTAATTCTAATATATTTGTTTAAGTTTCTTATAGATGGTGGATGTTGGACCTTTGTTGTATGCAATAGATCTCTTTTCTTTTGTTTAATCTGATTAAAAGTTTGCCAATTTTAACTTTTCAAAAGGCAACTTTTTGTTTCGTTGATATTTTGTATGTTTTATTTCAAATGTATGTATTTCTTCTCTGATCTTTATTGCTTCTTTTCTACTACTAATATTGGGTTTGGTTTTCTCTTGTTTTGGTTTGTAAGATACACAATTAGATTGTTTATTTAAAGTTTTTCTTCTTTTTTGACACTTCCCTTCCACAGAACTGGCAGTGAATTTTACTATTGGGGGAACATGAAGGTGCCTTATTTTCTTACTCCTTCCCTGGCCTGGACATTGCAAGGGTGGTGGTGGTGGTGGTGGTGGCTGTGACTGCTGTGACGGCTAAAGGGTGGGTGCCTGGTCTGGAGACTTGGCTCTCAGAGGGCCCACATAACATTCAGGTGGTGGCAGAACACTCAGGCAGTGGGAACTCCAGGGCCAATTACAGGCCTGCAGGAGCTGGGCTCACTCTTGGAAGACCTCTGGGTGGCAGCTGAAATGGCTGAGTAGAAACAGGACAGCTGTGTTGCTTGTCTTTCACTGGGGAAGGCAAATTCTCCCAGCCGGAGCAATGGAGGCTAGCAGCTGTGAAGTGCAGGACCCCTTGCACTTTCCTGCTGCAGGAGAAGTGGTGGATTTTGCTTTTGGGGGCATGTGAGGGTGCTCAATTTCCACACTTTCTTCCTGGCCCAGAAGTGGCAGGGTTTGCAGCCACTGTGGAAGCTAAAAGATGAGTCACTGACCTCTGGTTAGTGGGCTCTCAAAAGAACACTGCATCATGGTCAAAATGTACACAAGGAGGCAGAGTGACCACACCACAGACTGAATACTGAATGAAGAGAAATTCCATTTAGTGAGGAGCAGCTCATCCAGCAGTCATCACAGCGTGCAGTCTGTCCACTGCTTTATATACCAGTTATGGTATCTGTCCTTTTGGAATGCCAAAGTGCCTGACCTGCCTACTTCCTCTCTGGCAGGGTGGCTGCAGCTGGTGCTGGGCTGCTCAGGGATCAAAATCCTGTAGGATTCCACATGGGTTTGAGCAGTGTCTCTGCCCAGTTTCCAGGTAGCTCCTTGTATTTTACTACAGGCTTGGGGATGGAGTTCCAGGGAACTCTGCCAGGCTAAGGTTGTCAAAGTCCATGGTAGAAGTGTGGAAACCTGGGGGTCTTTCACTCTCTTACCTCTTCCCTGCATCAGGGAGCTTCATCTAGCTCTGTGACAGTCCCAACTCAGCTGGCTGCACAGCTTCACTGTGTTCTACTTTCCATGACTCCTCTCACTTCTCTGGTGAATTTTAGTTTCCTCTCTGAGATGATCCACTTAAAGTGTTAAGATTTACTTCCCATTCTTACTCCTGTATATGAGAGTGATATTCACTAGCTGCTTCCAGTTAGCCATCTTGAATTAGAACCCCCATGTGACTGTTTTTATGCCAGTACCATACTCTTAATTACTATAACTCTATAATCTAGTTTGAAATCAGGGATTGTGATGTCTTCAGCTTTTTTCCTTCTTTCTCAAAATGACTTTGGCTAATTCAGGTCTTTTCCGATTTCATGTGAAGTTTATATTTTTTTTATATCTCTGTTTAAGTGTTATTGGAGTTTTTATAGAGATTGCATTGAATCTATAGATCCCTTTATGTAGTATGCAAATTTAAATAACATTAATTCTTCCAATCCATGAACACAAGATATCTTTCCATTTCTGTGTGTCTTCTTCAATGTATTTAATCAATGCCTTATAGTTTTCAGCATATAGATCCCTTATCTTTTTGGTTAAATTTACTTCTATGTATTTCATTTTTTTTTTATGCTATTGTAAGTGGATCATCTTAATTTCTTTTTTTGGATAGTTTGTTGTTAGCATGTAAAAACAACTAATTTTATATGTCAAATTTATATCACATAACTTTACTTAATTTTTTATTAGTTCTAACTGTGTTCTGTGCAGTTGTTAGAGGGGTTTATATGTAAAATCATGTCATCTGCAAACAAACTATTTTACATCTTTCTTTACAAATCAGATGCCATTTATTTCTTTTTCTTGAATAATTTCTTTGGCTAAGGCTCCCATTACCATGTTGAATAGAAGTGGTGAGGGTGAGCACAATTGTCTTGTTCTTGATCTTAGAGAAAAATATCTTCAACTTTTCACCGTTGAGTATGATATCTGTGAACTTGACATGCATGATCTTCATTATGTTGAGGTAAATTCCTTCTGTACCTAATTTGTTGAGAGTTTTCAAAATGATAATGTGTTAAATTTTATCAAATACTTTTGCTGCATCTATTGAAATAGAATTGACTACATGATTTATGTCCTTCATTCTGTTAAAGTGTGTTTCACATTGATTCATAAGCGTATGTTGCATCCCAAACATATATCCCACTTAATTATCGTGTATGATCCTTTTAATGTGCTGCAGAACTCAATTCAATAGTATTTTGTTGAGGATTCTTGCATCAATATTTATCAGGGACATTTACTCATAATTTTCAGTTCTGGTAGCATCCTTCTCTGGCTGTGATATAATGGTAATGCTAGCCTCATGGAAAAAACTCTGGAAGTATTATCTTTCCCTTAATTTTTTGAAAGAGCTCAGTAGGGATTGGTGTTCTTTGAATACTTGGTCGAATTCACCTGTAAAGTGATCTATTCCTGAGCTTTTCTTTTTTGAGAAGTTATTGATTCAATATATTTGTTATTTGCCTGTTCAGATGATCTATTTAATCCTGATTCAATCTAGGAATTTATTCATTATTTCTAAGTCATCCTATAATTGTTCATAGTAGTCTCTTACTATCTTTTGTGTTTCTGTGGTATCAGAATGCAATACATTTATCCTTAAATCCACCTGTAATGGCGCCTCAATCATTTAGGGTTTTATTTAAATTATCTCTCTCTCTTTTCTTTTTCTTGGCCCATGGCCAGTCTAACTGAAGGTTTGTCAATTTTGGTCATCTTAACAAAAAGATTTTTTTGTTGTTGTTTTCTGTTGTCTTTCAAGTCTCTATTTTATTTCTTTTTGCTCTAATCATTATTATTTTTCTCATTCTGCAGACTTTGCAGTTAGTTGGCTCTTCCTTTTTTTAGTCCAATGAGTTATAATGTTAAGTTGTTTATGTAAGATTGTTCTTTGTAACATAGGAATTTATTGCTATAAACTCTGTTAGAGCTGCTTTTGCTGGATTTCATAAGTTTTGGTATATTTTTTTCCATTTTGGTCACAAGATACTTTTGATTTTTTTTTTTAGTGTATTTTGTCCCATTGGTTGTTCAGAACCATAAATGTAATTGCCCCATATTTTTTAAATTTTTCAAAATTCATTATTTATTTGCAGTTTTTTTTACCATTAAGTTAGAGAAGATACTTAAGATGACTCCAATTTTCTTATATTTGTTTGTAATCCAACTATGATTTATATTATTTGCAACCCAACTATGATTTGTCCTGGAGAAGATTTTGTGTGTGCTTCAGAAAAATGTATTTGATGGAATGTTCTGCATGTCTGTTAGGGCTATTTGCTCTATTGGGTTATTTAAGTTTTCTGTTACCTTAATAATTTTCTTGCTTGAATAATCTGTCCGTTGTTGAAAGTGGGATATTAAATTCCTCTGCTATTATTTTATTGTTTATTTCTTAATTTATTTATGCTAATATTTGCTTAATAAGTTTAGGTGTGACAAGGATGAGTGTGTATGTTTATGTGTGTGTGGTGTAGATAGTCAGATAGATAGATAGATATAGATTAAATATACTTAATTGTATATTAACAATTTTTCAAGAGGACATAATTGTGTGTTTATGTATATACAGATTCTGAGTAAAAGTTTGTTTTGTCATAGCCACCCCATGCTTATTTCTAGTTACTATTTGAATATAATATCTTTGTTTATCCTTTTATTTTTAGTCTAGGTGTGTCCTTAAGGATTCAGTGAATCTCTTTGGTGGCATCTTGTTGGATTTTTGTTGTTGTTGTTATTTTAAATTAATCTATTCAATCACTCTGTGCCTTTTGATTAGAGAATGTAATACATTTACACTTAAAGTAATTATTGATATGTATGGACTTACTATTAATATTTTATTAATTGTTTACTGAGTGTTTTATTCTGCTTTTCTTTCTTTCTTTTAGTCTTGCTTTGCTCCTTCATGATTTGTTAAATTTCTGTGATGTTGCATTTTGATTCTTTTTTCTTTGTCTTTCGTGTTTTTATCAGAAATGTTTTATTTGTGGATACCATGGGCTCAGATAAAATATCTTATACCATTCTATTTTAAGATACTAAGTTAACTGTAGTCCCATACAAAAACTGTAAACTTTTACTCTCTCCCTTCACATTTTTTATATTCATGACACACTTTACGTTTTTAATAAATTGTGCCTATTAATGAATTACTCTAGCTATAGTCATTGTTAACACTTTTGTCTTTTAACTTCTATACTAGTTAAAAGTGATATAAACATCAACATTGCAGTATGACAGTATTCTGAAATTAACTATGTATTTACCTTTACCAGTGAGTTTTATACTTTTATGTATTTTCAAGTTTCTAATTAGCATCATTTCATTGTGGCTCAAATAATTATCTTTTGCATTTCTTGTAGGACAGCTCTAGGGGTTACAAATTTCCTCAACAATTGTTTGTCTGGGAATGTCTTTATCTCATTCATTTCTGAAGGACAATTTTGCCATGTAAATTATTCTTGGTTGACATTTTTTTC
The DNA here is from genome assembly GCF_001698545.2 of Rhinopithecus bieti. Taxonomy (NCBI): domain Eukaryota; kingdom Metazoa; phylum Chordata; class Mammalia; order Primates; family Cercopithecidae; genus Rhinopithecus; species Rhinopithecus bieti. The sequence continues at coordinate 46,797 of NW_016814501.1, read as the reverse complement.
CCTTTCAGTACTTTTAATATACTATCTCACTTTTTCCAGGCTTGCAAGATTTCTGTTAAGAAGTCTGTTTACAGTTGTATGCAAGTTTCCTTGTATGTGATGAGTCTTTTCTTGTGCTGCTTTCAAGATTCCCTCTTTATCTTTGCTTTCGGCAATTTGATCAAAATATGTCTCTGCTTTCTTTTAAGCGATTCAAAGAGCTTGCTTAGGGTCCTTTAAGCTCTGGATGTCCATATGCCTACTCCTATTTGGGAAGTTCTCAACTAGTATTTCTTTAAATAACCTTTCTGCCCCTTGTTCCCCTCTCTATTCCCTTGGTTTTCTCCTAATTCACATATTTATATCTTTGATGGTATCCCATAAGACTCTTAAGCTTTCTTCATTTTTTAATTTATTTTGTTCCTCTTATTGGCTAACCTGCTTTCGAGTTCACCAAGTCTTTTTTTTTTCTGTATTGTTGAGTCCGATCTTGAAACTCTCTATTGAATTTTTCAAATCTGTTTTGTATCCATCAGCTACAGTATTTACATTTGGATTTTTTGGTTTATATTTCTTCATTAAACTTTACTTTGTTCATGCATTGTTTCTCTGTTTTCTTTAGTTATCTCTTTGTGTTTTCTGTATTTCACTTAGGTTTAGGATAAGTATTTGAATTCTTTTTTTCCAGTAATGTATAGACCTTTATTTCTTTGGGGTCAATTACTGGTGCTTTATCGGTTTACTTTAATGGTGTCATGTTTTTGTGATTCTTTGGTATGCATTTAGCCTCATGTTGGTGTCTGTGCATTTGAAAGAGATTACACTTATTTTGCCTTTACAGACTGATTTTTAAAGGAAAAGACTTTCTCCTGTTGGGTCTCTGACTTAATAGGATTGCTTCCAGGATCACCGTCAAAAGGAGTTGGAGCCAGGTTACGTGGCTAATAGGTCTGCAGTGTGGTTCACAGATTAAAAGCTTGTAACCAGGGGCTATAGTGAGCATGGATCCTGTCTGGTCCCTGGGCAGACTGGGCTGCCTCCATAATTTTGGTTAGTATGGCTGGAGCTGGTATGAGGGTCTACTTCAAATCAGGTTGGTATTTTATTATTTAAGTCAGTTATTTACTGTGGGATTTTTTAGAACAATTACTCTTTTTTAACTTTTAATTTTAATTACCCACAGCTCTTTGCTTATTGGGTCTTTTTTCATGGGATACCTATGAATATGTCCCTGAAAATATTTTATAAAATGCAAGTTTGACAAAATTTTATTCNAGTGTGGTTCACAGATTAAAAGCTTGTAACCAGGGGCTATAGTGAGCATGGATCCTGTCTGGTCCCTGGGCAGACTGGGCTGCCTCCATAATTTTGGTTAGTATGGCTGGAGCTGGTATGAGGGTCTACTTCAAATCAGGTTGGTATTTTATTATTTAAGTCAGTTATTTACTGTGGGATTTTTTAGAACAATTACTCTTTTTTAACTTTTTAATTTTTAATTACCCACAGCTCTTTGCTTATTGGGTCTTTTTTCATGGGATACCTATGAATATGTCCCTGAAAATATTTTATAAAATGCAAGTTTGACAAAATTTTATTCATTTAAACCATCATTCTCAGCCAACTATCACAAGAACAGAAAACCAAATACCGCATGTTCTCACTCATAGGTGGGAATTGAACAATGAGATCACTTGGACACAGGAAGGGGAACATCGTACACCGGGGTCCTATTGTAGGGGGGGGAGGGATAGCATTAGGAGATATACCTAATGTAAATGACGAGTTAATGGGTGCAGCACACCAACATGGCACATGTATACATATGTAACAAACCTGCACGTTGTGCACATGTACCCTAGAACTTAAAGCATAATAAATAAATAAACAAACAAACAAAAACGTGAGGCTTTTCATATTCCAGCTCTGTTACTTATGTAAGACTCTGGGAATTGTACTTAACCTCTTTGAGTTGTACTTTATTCAGCCTTAAAAACAGGGATAAATAAAACTATTGCAAGATAATGTATGTAAAAATAAGTGCCTGGCAAATAGTAGGAACTCAGTAAGCAGTGGTAGTGGTTAGTTTATTTTTTGTTATTTTTGATATTGTTATTAACAGTATCAATGTAGACACTGATCTCTGATCAATAGCTTGTATTCATTAAATCTCACTTTCCATTTTCATACCTAAGAGAATGTGGTAGAGGTTGTTAATGTTTCTTTGCACAAAGTTATTTAGAGTATTCCTGCTAATATTGTCACTGAAATCTCAGGTATGCTTGCTGCTACATTCCTTGCATCATTATTTCAGCTACCAATGAAGTAAAAATGGATGGTTTTGAGCTATTTCTGTGACTCTAACATAATTAACTTCATAAGGTGGGGAATGCCTTCATCCATAATCCTGTTTTGGAGTGGAGTTTTTATTGTGATTTGTGATAACAATAAAGGTTTACTTTCCATCCTTTTCATTTATTATCGGCACTTATATCTTCCTTTAAATGTATTTTTCTTTATTCATCACCTCATATGTATGATATACTTTAGTTACCTCACTTCACTTTTGAATTCACCCCACAAACAAAAGAAATTCACTGAATTTTGTTCAATGAGAAGTTAAATAGCTACTGTTTCTAAGTATTATTTTGGAACTTTTCTAAATCTATGAAGCTACTACCATCAGTGCATAACTTGTAGTTAAGTAAAATCAGTTCTTAAGAGTTAAAAAAAAATTCAGTTTGCTGTTTGATGAAAAGCATATACCCTCTTTGACACTTACTGTGATGTTGCAACCTATATAAACTTAGAATTCAACCAGAATTTCTTTGATTCTAACCTTTGTAAGATTCCAGTGGGGTGAATGCATTTTGATAGCTGGATCTATCCTGTCACCTTTCAAACACTCCGATTGCCAGTAGCCATTTCAGTTTGTATGTGACGATGAGACAAGCCAGTAACAGTCTTTGTCATTTCCATTTTTCACACATTTTCTTCAGTAATAGCACTTGCCATTTCAATTTTTCACACAGTTCCTGTCGTCTTTCTCTAGCTTTTGCTCTCTCTCTCGCTCTCACTCTCTTCTTAAGTATGTTTGTGCTTTCTGTGTGAGTAGAAACTACTCTCAGCAGCTAGCCGCCACAGTACATTCTACTGTAAGAAAGCACAGCTTCAGAACTGTCAAACAAAATGAAAATGAAGCAAATCACAAAGGAGACAGCTAGAATTAGGCCTGCGGATCCCACTCTAGCTCTGCCACGTTGCTATGGTCCATCAGGAAAACCCTGAGTTAGGGAGGCATTTTACCTCTCCTTTTGCAGTCAGTCTCACAGAAATATTATTCATCAAAAGAACATCTCCTGAAGTTTGTTGTGCAAGAGTTAATTACCGAAGAGCAGTCAAAGACAACTTGGTGCATCTCTTTCTTTGACACACATGCAAAGACACAAAGTTACTCTGGTGATAAGAGGATAGAAATCACAGAATCACAGAAGATACTATGCACGTACCTCTTCTGAGTGTTATTGATCCACTTACAACCTTTTCATGAAATCCCAAACAATATCTTCTCAAGCTCGAGAGGCAGTGGGAAGAGTGACTCACAGCTTTGCCCTAAAGAGTATTTCTTCCATGGTGTATATGTGCCACATTTTCGTAATCCAGTCTGTCACTGATGGACATTTGGGTTGATTCCAAATCTTTGCTATTGTGAAGAGTGCCTCAATAAATATACGTGTGCATGTGTCTTTATAGTAGCATGATTTATAATCCTTTGGGTATATACCCAGTAATGGGATGGCTGGGTCATATGGTACTTCAATACTATGCAGCCATAAAAAAGGATGAGTTTGTGTCCTTTGTAGGGACATGGATGCAGCTGGAAACCATCATTCCTAGCAAACTATCGCAAGAACAGAAAACCAAACACCGCATGTTCTCACTCATAGGTGGGAACTGAACAA
>NW_016814501.1:36139-40292 GCF_001698545.2 Rhinopithecus bieti | reverse complement strand
AAAAAAAAAAAAAAAAAAGAGTATTTCTTCAATGGGCTCAAGAGTAGAATAAAAACTATTGACTGCCTCTGTATCCTATGGCAGTGAAACCATAGTGGACATTGCTCTGAAACTGTCTCTTTACTGGAAAATATATACAAAGTAAAATTTGGGCATTTCATGGGGTAGAGTTGCTCACAAAGGTAACTAGTCTATTGAGCCTACTTTGTTCCGTATTATTTTTTTAAGAGTCAGGTGATGGTGTACACTGAAGAAAAACAGCTCCTAAGCCCAGCACAGAAACATGCTGAGTCAGCTTTTCCCAAGGCCTATGCTACAGTCCTACGTGGGTGGTACATCAGCATTCACTTTTTCAGGCCTGCAGGCTCTGCTGACATAGTTATTTAATAAGTCCTTCCCTGGGAACCTGAAAATAGAAACACCTGATGCATTGCCCAACAGTATCTTTCAGGCCTCAGGAGACTCTATCTTTCTATTTTTCTCCACGTATGTGGCAAATTAAAACAAAGAGTTCCTTTAAATTTATTTCTGTCCCAAATGCCAACCCCTGAGATGTTCAGAGATTATATTCACATTCAGACTACTACTGCACCAACCAACAGTCTGACTCTTATTACTCGCAACCCCCTAGCTGACTTTTACTGCTGTTGGCTTTGCATCCTAATTCTTATGGTGTGACCTGGTGCCTTTGTAGCTCTGGTGTTCAGTAAAGGAAATAAAGTCCCCAGCACTTCACGGTAGGAATTCCTGTTCCATGTGGATAACTGCCTTTGCTTTAAGATACTTCTAATATTCTGCTTCAGTGGGAGGGAGAAAAAGTCAGTGATCATTTTTTATGACACTATTAATTTGCAAAAGCTTGGTGGAAGTTAAAAGGAGGGCAGTATGATTAATGGAATTGCCCATTTGAAAAGAAAGCTTTGAAGGAGTTAAATATTTGAGTTGGATAAATAAAGTCTGTTTGATTAGAGGTAAAAATGAAGTTTTGAAATTGTTGAAAGGTGCATATGACCCATATAAAGTAAACTTTACCAGCAGAATTGAAAAACCATTGAATTTGGTGATATATACTGACATGTTGAATTTTAGTTAGTAGACAGAGCATAGCTTTAGGATTGAAATCTTAGTTTTGACCTAGTTTTATTGATCACTAACTATGTGATCTCTAATTGATCACTTCTTCCCTTTTGGTCATAAAATAAGTAAATTTTTCATAAAATAAAGGATTTGAGAATAATTTCATAAGTCACTTTCTGCTCTGCCACATAGGAATTCTGTAACTTATACATTTTCTACAGGGGTAGTCATTAGCATTAATCACTAAGTATTCCTTATACTCTATCTTAGGGTATTTTTTCTGGCATCCTTGAGGTTGAGTAGAACTCTCTGACTAGCTCTTGAAAATTGGAATTTTCATAAGAATTTCTGTAAGCAGAAGTGATATTATGTGTCACTCTGGACCAGAGCATCAATTTACCAGTGTGATTCCATAAATATTTTTCTCTTTTGCATGGCTACAAGCAAATTCAAGATTAGGACTAGTCTGTCAACTTGGGTCTATGAGGTATTTCCATTAATACCACACAAATGCTACCCAACCGGCATGTACCAGGAGTGAACAATAAACATTTACAATGTTAACACATTGAATTTTGAGACTTGTTTGGAATTGTTGTATACTTTAGCCTAAACTTACTGACATATCTACTTCCCCTCTAAGATCATATTTTTTTTTTAAAAGAAAGATCATGTTGTTGACAGCCTTGGCAGAATTTCACCCTACAATCAAATATATTAAATAAATACTGTCTTAATTGTTGACATTCCAGGAGAATTTTTGACAAAGTAACTGGGTTATAATAGAGAAAGTAAGAAAGTAAAGCTTATTCTTAAAACTCTCTCAGGTTCAATAAGGTTAAGTTGTTCTAGAAGACATAGGTCTTTATTAAGCAAATACCAAATGCTAACACATTTGAAAATTGTAAAACATAATATTTTATATCTAATTATAATAACCACAAAGCAGACAAGTAATAATTTGATGCTCTTTAGTGATGTACACATATTGGTCAAAATCAGTCATCTATTTGACAAATTAATAGGCATTATATAGATTTAATATTGTGAAATGCTTATTGATCTTTATTCAATAGAAATTTAAGCACCTTCTATGTGACAACATGTGCTGAGATGTTGTGGATGCATTAGTAAGTAAGGCACATGCAACGGTGTCATTATAGAATTCAAAATCTAATAGGTTGACAAAGCAGGTATAAACTTTGTGTAAGGTAGTTGAATACCCTGCCTTTATTAAGTAAAGAGTAACACCAAAAATTTGTTTTAACATCGCATCCATCAACTAGTGATGTAACCAGCTATCTTCCTGATGTCATTTTGACATAGCCTTATTTTCTCTCCCTTGCAATAACTGATAATTTTAAAAAAAATAAACCTCTCACATCACCATTGTACTTTCATCGATAATTGGTGTTGACCAAATGCCACATCTGCCAATACATAGCCTTGATGATATTTATTTTTGTTTCAGTTTTCTAACTTGTAAAATGAAAATGCTGCATTATACAGCCTTTAAGAATCTTTTATCCCTAAAATCCCATGATTATAAGTTTCTACTTGTGCTTTCAGTTGAGGGTGAGAGATTAAGTCCCTGGGACAAATTGATAAAAGAAATGAATTTTTGAAAGCTTACTTGTTAACAATCCTTTGAATAACTATATGGTGCCAAGACTTGTGGATTATCCACTATAGATTTGAAAGTTCCAGGTTGAATAACTCTTGGCTACATCATGGTATTATGAGTCAGTTACCACTACTGTTTATTCAGGGAATGTCCAGAACAAAAAATTTTACCAAGTATAATCAGGAAGGAGATCTTCTAAGTATCAGAAAATAAATAAAAGCAACCTAAGCAATTTGGTATTATCTGCTTCACTGTTCCCTTTGTTCTTGTGATGCTTTAAAAATGTAGAGTTTAGTCCCTAGTATTTTTTGTAATGGGCTACTTTTAAGAAAACATGTTTTTAAAGAGGCAAGTAGGCCTTTATTTATATCTGACTTGCTCGTTAAAAGCTGATCAAGATTGCAACCCAATTGCTTATGCCCCAGTGAGATTGGTTGATTTTGAAGGCTTTCATTGCCACCTTGTGGATAAATGATGGCAGAGGTGTACTATGTAAGAGTACTTTGGTACATTATCTGTGAAATATGCTAAAACTTTAATCCTTCTAACTTACCAGGTTTTAATTCAAGGTTTTTGTTTCTTAGACCATAAGTAAGATTACAATACATGTCACAGTAAGTGCCCTGTTCTGTCTTGTTAGAATAAATAGTTGAAGAATAAGACCATTTTGTTGCTGATGATAGCTTGCATTGGTTATTGATTTAAAATGCACATCCTATCAAAATTGCCACATCAAAAGTTTCTGCTTTAATAGTATAAAAGGAGTGCCATTTAGAATAGCTGAGTTTCAGTGAAAGATTTGTGACTGCTAGTTTCTGTCACCCCATGGGGCTATCAGTAATTTTACACATAAGAACTAAGAATATTTTGCTTTCAAGACAGTTAAGTGAAATATTTAAAATTATTTGGTAAATATTTTGGAACCAAATGTCAACTCTTTAGAGTGGCATGTCACATTATGTATTCTGAATTGATACTCTCAGTAAAACATCTAAAATACTGAATAAAATACAAAATAAATGCATCAGTGAAATAGAAAGTAAGGCATACTCAGATCATCTGGGCACTAAAATTACTTTTCACCTTGATGGCATTTGCCAAGCCCTGGAAACTTTGATTTTCATTTTTTTTTTTTTTTTTTTTTTTTTTGGAGGGAGTGAGAAGGGTAAAGGTGACAAACAGAGGACCTGCTATAGTTAGGAATTTTAATCAAGTAGTGGATGGAAAGGCTATCTTATGTAAACAGTCTTTAAACCCCCTCTCAGTTACATAGAAATGGGCGCTGGGCCCAAAACACTTACTTGCCAAGAGATAAAGAGTTCTCACAGTCTCTGCTGGATTTGTCACCTTGTTTGGGAATACTTTACTCTGTTACAGACTCAGCATGTATTCCTTTGTTCTGCTAATATGTGTCATATGCCATTTGGTTAATCCTACTACTATATCTGATTC
>NW_016814501.1:22465-35832 GCF_001698545.2 Rhinopithecus bieti | reverse complement strand
TGTAAACAGTCTTTAAACCCCTCTCAGTTACATAGAAATGGGCGCTGGGCCCAAAACACTTACTTGCCAAGAGATAAAGAGTTCTCACAGTCTCTGCTGGATTTGTCACCTTGTTTGGGAATACTTTACTCTGTTACAGACTCAGCATGTATTCCTTTGTTCTGCTAATATGTGTCATATGCCATTTGGTTAATCCTACTACTATATCTGATTCCTGCAAGGGGAAATGTGGTTCTTCTGCTGCAACACAAGAGGAGTGTGTGCAGGCCAATATCCCTGCTTTGGCTGCTAGGAGGGACTCACTGGCCATACTGGGCTGATACCCACTACTGAAGTTGTTCTTGCCCTGTCTCTTCTCTATGTGAGTTAAATATTCTTTCATCCAGTGCTTAACTGTACTGTGTTATCCTTGGAAACTCCAATATCAAACTGCAGTGAACAGAAATGCTCAGACTTCTATTCATGTTAATGGGCAACAGATGCCACTTGCTTGGCTATTTTGCACAATGAGCAGGGTCTTCAGTAGCACATACCATGATATGGTAGACATGGAGTGGCTCCTTAGCCCCATTGTACCAGTGTGATGCTGGCTGGACAGCAGGGATGGGGGAGGCTATAAGAGGCAGAGGGTGATAGACTGACTATGGAGATGACCTCCCTCTGGCTACACAGGGATGAATAAGATACAACATTAATTCCCACGATATCCCAGGGGGCACAGGTGATGTCTAGGGGAAGTAAGGGGCCCCCATGCAGGGAGCTCCACCTAGTCTATAGTCCATGTTTCTTGCAGACATCAAATAAGATCTGTTTTCCTTCAATGCAAAACTACCAATGGTGTTGCAAAAAGCACAACTGTTGAAATAGAGTGTTTCTCTGAGAATGAAGTATTGAAAGAACAGATATGGACCAAAGCCAATGAAGAACAATGCAGCCTCATTTTTTTTTTTCACCAGTTTAATGAAGGCTCATTGCAGACTTAAAGGTTTTGAGCCAAAGGCCCAGGAGAAATGAAACCAAGTTCTTCAGGTATCTGCCAGGAACTAGGGACTCTATACCCCTATTAGTATGAAATGGAGAAAGAAAGAATTTAGACATTTATGGGTCTCTTGGACACTTGTGTCCTCATGAAAATATTTCTAGCTCCCCATTACGGTAGGATTAAGCTTTGGCATTGGTGGGGGATGGGAAGGTGGTGGTTGGCATGAAAATAGTGACCCTGACAGACAGGTGTTTATGCATTTCTTAGATGGGGCCCTTTGGGCCATTTTGAGTACTGCTAATCTGGTAATCATTGTTCCCACCACTAAGAACATTCTACACATTGACATTTTGACTGCTTGCTGCACAAAATGTTACTGCCACCTGAACCACAATAATCAATTGTATCCACTTTCACCTGCCACATAAGTTACCCAAGCCCCAATGACTTATTCAACAAAAGCAGTACCACATACCAGGCAGAAATAGGAGGATTACTTTTTTAATTTAGGATTTTCTGCACACAGACATGTGACAAATCACTCTGTCACAATTTAACAGCCCAATTTGTCCAATCAAAAAGGCATCCAAGATATGAAAACTGACAATGAACTATGACAAGTTGAATGCCAATTTTGAAAGGAGCCCTTTTATTGGGGTCCGTGTGTTTCCTAAACAAAGGAATGAACACACAAGACAACACAAGACAAGACAAACATGGCGGCCGCCCCGAATGACACGCTCCGCTTTATTTTATACAGTCGTTTGTGGAATGTTACCAAGTCACAAGACACATTGTTGTTTTCTGACCTTTCCCTGACTTTCCGGATTTCCAAGATGTTTACACATAAACAAGCCCCCAGGGTCTGCTGTTTGCAACTGGCTCCTTTGTCCTCCCTGTTTGCAGGGAAGGAAGCCCTGCTTCGTTTGCAAGAGCAGGACTTATTGGGAACGCCCTGCTTCATTTGCAAGCACGTAGTCCTCTACACCCTTTGCAGAGCCAGCCCTTGGAGACCATTATACAAGCTATTACCCAGACGCTGCCTTTGGGGGACCTTTGGAGCCTTCTAGTCCAATGTAACTGGACGTGTCCTCAAATCCCATATATACACTCATGGGAATCCCATACAAAAGCTGTTGAGAATCCATTACATCAGGAAACCACCACTGAGGTGTGTCAGTCTCTTGGAGTTTGGGCAGATAAGTTACTTGAGGCAGCACCAGATACATCCCCTTTGGGCACTGATGGAGACTATGTATATTGTGCCTGGAGCTCTACCTGTAACACTAAGGCCTAAATTACCCACTTGAGTGCTTACAAACCCTACATGTTCCACAGAGCTCAATCATCAAATGGAAATTATGTATTCACTATGAAGCCCATCCTTGAATCCCAAGGTACTAGTAAGCTCCATAAACAAACAGCTAGCTTACCAGAAGAGACCACATGATCCACAGGGGATAATTTGGCCCCTCTTGTGACTACCTGGGACCCAAGATAGTGCCTACCAACAATATGACATGATTTACTGACAGCTCTACAAAACTAAACCCATGAAATGCACTGAACCACAGCCACCATCTGACATCCAGGTGACCATCTTTTGACTGAGATCAGATGTAGGCATTCCACCACATGGGCTGTGCTATATGTTACAGTGACAGCTCTGCAGCCCACTCCTGCCACCATACCTTGCTACATTTTCACCAAGTCATGAGCTATTGCTAATGGCCTCACGATGTGGTCAGGAAAACAGCTGCTAAATGGCTGGACTGGTAAAAAAAATTCTCTGTATTAGGACAAGGACTTTGGCAGCAACTTGCTGCCTTGCAAAAACCAACCAACCAACCAACCAACCAACAAACCAACCAAACAAACCAACCAAACAAACAACCAAACAAAAAACCCAAAAAGCAAATGCTCCAATAACTTAAGCAACAACTTTGCAAGGGCTATCAAGAACAACTGCCACAGACTCAATGTGTGCTCCCCCACCAAAATCCTTGTGTTGAAACTTAATTACCAATGTGATGGTATTTGGAGGTGATGTCTTTGGGAAGTGACTAGGTCATGATGGTCCAGTATCATGGATGGGCTTAGGGAACTTACAAAAAAAAAAAAAAAAAAAAATCACACAAAGATCCCTTTCCTCTTATGTCATGTAAAGTTATTTATAGCAAAAGACAACTATCTATGAACCAGGAAGCAGGCCTTCACCAGACACTGAATCCACTCATGCCTTACTCTTGGCCTCCCAGCCTCCAGGACCCTAAGAAATTAACTTTTGTTGTCTATAAGCCACTCAGTCAATGGCATTTTGTTTTAGAAATCCAAAGGGACTAAGACAGCAACTTACCAGTTGGTGATCCCACCTAACAAAAGCCATTTGGATATTAAACACTCCACTCCTCCACTCCAGTGGAAGAGAAGCATAGCACTACAATGCATGTTAGGCAACACTGAACTTGGAAGGGGTGAAAGACCAGGCAGTCACTTGATTAACCTGTGCCTGTGAAATCCTATTCTCAGTATACTCAACAGTCCTATTTTCTTCTACCAGAATATTCTTCTCAGGGATTGTTTCTTGCCCTGGCCACAATGATGCCACTAATATGGCCTTCCAACTCAAACCTGAAGATAATGCTACTTTTGGGTGCCTCCTTTCTGTGAGACCCCCATAGGTACAGAGGAAGGGACAACATAAAATGGTGGTATTAGGGCTCCCCTGGTCATGCTTGAGACCCCCAATTTACAACACAAGTAGGTGATATTATTGGTTATGCCAAGTTCATTCAGGATATAACTTCCCTTCCAGATTCAACAATTTAGGCCAACACGTTTCATCAAGCACCAAAGGAAATAGATCTCTAAGGAAGTAATTGATAGAAGCATCTCTGGCCTCAGGAAGTTCATGGAGTGGGAAGGGATTAGGAACATTAACTATTTTCTTCTCAATCCTATAGAAGATTTTCTGTGCCTGGTATGATAACCTTGATTAAAAAAAAGTAGCACAGCCATGGTTAGAAGAAGTGAACTCAAGCAATGTTTGATTTGTCATTCTAGAATTAAACCTCTTGTCTTGCACTCCCATTGTAATGGCTTGGCCAATAACCCAACAACTCGGATGCTTTTCAAGCTATCAGTGGGTAAAATTGCTAGGTGACTTTCTTGGTAGTGGTCCAGAATGAGGCATGATCTGGAGTACCCTTCCTTAATATTACCTATGATGTGACAGGAAAAGACTCCCATATCTACATAGATATCACTGGTACACATGTGAGTGTGTATATTATATATATATATGTATATTATATATACACATATATACATATATATTATATATATATTTGAGGCAGACTCTCGCTCCCAGGCTGGAGTGCAGTGGCCCAATCTCGGCTCACTGAAACCAACCTCTTTCTCCCGGGTTCAAGTGATTCTCCTGCCTCAGCCTCCTGAGTAGCTGGGATTACAGGCGCATACCACCATGCCCAGCTAATTTTTGTATTTTTAGTAGAGACGGGGTTATACCACATTGGCCAGGCTGGTCTGGAACTCCTGACCTCATGATCCACCCTCCTCAGCCTCCCAAAGTGCTGGGATAACAGGCATGAGCCATTACATCTGACCACACTGATCTATATACATGTAACCATACCATATGTAAGTTTTCTCTTCCTGCAACCACATGGCAAAAGTAGGCTGAGACTGTATGTAACTGGAATAGTCAGCATTTTGACAACAAATTCCTGACAGATGTCACTTTGGTTTATGTGTTCCTTCAGTTTATGTATTCCTCTTTGGATCCCAAAGGGCAATAGAATACTTTCCCCTAAAGGAGCAATTTTGTTTCAGAGTCCTAGGCCCACTGGGCATGTGGAGGGCAGGAAAGGATCCACTCTACTCACTCACTACGGAGTTGCTTGTAGCACACTCCCATGAAGACAAGCTGATGCCCAGTTTCGTGTTGATGTCTGCATTCTAATACCAGGAATAGGCATACAGGCTCTAGAAAAAATGATGTGTAACCCATTCTTAACAATGGAAAAAAAAAAGCTAATGCTATTGTCCTAGCCATTCAAGATCAACAAGACTTACTAAATTTATTAGCCAAGGTAGTGATGGATAACCAAACAGTTCTCAATTATATGCTGATTGAGCAGGTGTTATTGTCAGCACCTTGTGCTGTGTATGCATCAGTACTTTGGAGAAAGTAGAAACAAAGCTGTAGAATATGCACATTTATGTGGGATGGTTATAGACTCTGCACTTACAGTTCCCCCCTTTTTTACCCCTTCATTGACTTAATCAAGGTACTTGGGGTTCCTGGTAGACAATCATCCTCCAGGGAAGGCAGATTATTCTTCTATGTCATTCTCCTTATAACTTTAGCAGAGTGCTGTCTGAAAATGGCAAGGGGACTCTATGAACAAACGATATAGGGGAGTGGACTTGAAGAAAACAGTCTCATGCACTTATTTCATTATTTGACCCCCTCTTGGCCACATAAGAATGGGCCTTGGGCCTGATACACTTCCTTGCCAAGGGATAATAGTTATCACAGTCTCTGCTGGATTTGTCATATTGTGTGGAAATATCTTTTCCTGTTTCAGACTCAAGGTGTAATCTTTGTTTTGCTTGAGCACATGTGTCATATGACACCTGGCCATCCCCACCACTATATTTTTCCCCTGCAGAGAGGAAATGGGGTACTTCTGTTGCAGCACAAGAGGAGTGTATGCAGGCAAATTGTTCTGCTTTGACTACCAGAAGGAACCTGCTGGTCATATGAAATCAATACCCACTGCTGAAGCTGGTCTTTCTCTGTATTTTCTTTATGTGAAGACAGCAAAGGTTCATTTAGTGTTTGACTGTACTATTCTTTCCCTGGCAACTCCAATACCAAGCTGCAGTGGACAGAAGTGCTCAGACTTCTATTCTTGATAATAAGCAACAGACACCTTTTGTAGAGAGGAATGAATCATACTTTGATTAAAGTTTAAAAGCCAGTAGGTATAATTACACTAGGGGAAATTGTCCATGAATATAGTAGGACTCTGTGCTATTTTTGCCAATTTTCTGTAAATCTTTTGTTTGTTTGTTTGAGACGGAGTCTCGCTCTGCCCCCCAGGTAGGAGTGCAGTAGCGCGATCTCCGCTCACTGCCAGCTCCGCCTCCCAGGTTCACGCCATTCTCCCGCCTCAGCCTCCCGAGTAGTTGGGACCACAAGGGCCCGCCACCTCGCCCGGCTAATTTTCCTGTAAATCTTAAACTATTACAAAGTAAAAAATGTATTTACAAAAATATAGTAGATGAAGCATATATTTCAAGAATAGGTAGATATACTTCTTCAGGCACATTAAAACAGATTATTAATAAACATGATCTTAAAGGATGTTATTTGATCAAAAAGTAAGTATATCTAGATAGAAGTTTTATGATGCAAGAGAAATAAAGAATGAATAAAATGTTTATTAACTTAAGCAATGCTTTTATAAAGCATTAATAGTAAACTCTTATAAAGTAAAACTTAAAATAAAAATAAGCTAGAAATAAAATATACAGAAACAATAGTATATATGCAAAAGGCTGATTATTAGGGACGAAGTGATCCATGGACCTTGTGTTGTGCAGAAGAAAAGTACAAATACTGATTAACTTTATAATTCAATAATTTAAGCAGTAATACTAGGATTTTTAGGAATAATGTCTAAAAGAATAAAAATCACAGTGAACAATTCCAAAATATTAGAGAGAAGATGGAAAACGATAAATAATTCAAATTAAGAAATAGAAGAGAGAAATAGCAACAAACATAATTCAGGACAAATAAAAAACACAAAACTAGATGATAGTAATAAATGTAAAATTTATTAGTAATTTAAGTATAAATAAACCAAATGTTCAAATTAAGAGATATAATTATTGTTAGCCTGGATAAAATAAAATATAAGAAAACAATATTGAGCTATACGCTGCTTTTTCAGTTTTTTATTGTTTTAAAAAATATTTGTGGGTACATAGTAGGTGTTTACATTTATGGGGTACATGAAATATTTTAATACTGGCATGCAATGTGAATTAAGTACATCATGGAGAATGGCATATTAATTCCATCAAGCATTTATCCTTTGAGTTACAAACCATCCAATTACATTTTTTGTTATTTAAAAATATACAATTAAGTTATTATTGACAGCAGTCACACTAATGTGCCTTCAAATAGTAGGTCTTCTTCATTCTATTTTTTTTTGTATACATTAACTATCCCCACCTTCCTCCCAACCCCTATGACTCTTCCCAGCCTCAGTAACCATCCTTCTACTTTCTATGACCGTGATTTCAATTGTTTCGATTTTTAGATCCCACAAATAAATGGCAACATGCAATGTTTATCTTTCTGTTACTGGCTTATTTCAGTTAACATAAAAGTCTCCAGTTCCATTCATGTTGTTGGAAATGAGTGAATCTCATTCTTTTTTTGGCTGAATAGTACTCCATTGTGTACATGTACCACATTTTCTTTATCCATTTATCTGTTGATGGACACTTATGTTGCTTCCAAATCTTAGCTACTGTAAATAGTGCTGCAACAAACATAGGAGTGCAGGTATCTCTTTGATATACTGATTTCCCTTCTTTGTGGTATACACCCAAGAGTGGGATTGCTGGATCATATGATAGCTCAATTTTTAGTTTATTGAGAAAGCTCCAAAATGTTCTCCATAGTGGCTGAACTAATCTACATTCCCACTAACAAGATACGAGTGTTCTCTTTTCTCCACATCCTCACCAGCATTTGTTATTGTCTGTCATTTGGATGTAAGCCATTTTAACTGGGGTGAGATCATATTTCATTGTAGTTTAGATTTATGTTTCTCTGATGACCAATGATGTTGGGCACCTTTTCATATGCCTGTTTGCCATTCATATGTCTTCTTTTGGGAAATGTCTATTCAAATATTTTGCCTAGTTTTTAATCAGATTATTAGCATTTTCTGATATAGTTGTTTGTGCTCCTTAAGTATTCTGATTATTAATCCCTTGTCAGAGTGCTAGTTCTAATATGTTGTCTTTCATTCTGTGAGTTGTCTCCACATTTTCTTGATTGTTTGCTGTACAGAAGCTTTTTAACTTAATGTGATCCCATTTGTTCATGTTTGCTTTGATTGCCTGTGCTTGTGGTTTCTTGCTTAAGAAATATTTGTCCAAATCAATATCCTGTATACTTTCCCCAAAGTTTTCTTATAGCTTCATAGCTTGAGGTCATTTAGGTCTTTAATTTATTTTAATTTGCTTTTTGTATATGGCAGGAGATAGGCATCTAGCTTTTTTCTTTTTCATATTTATATCCAGTTTTCCCAGCACGATTTATTGAAGAGACTGTCTTTTCCCCAGTGTATGTTCCTGGCAGTTTCATCAAAAAGGATTTCACTGTAGGTGTATATATCTCTTTCTGAATTCTCTAGTCTGTTCTATTAGTCTATGTGTCTGTTTTTATACCAGTGCCACACTGCTGTGGCAACTACAGCTCTGTAGTGTAATATGAATTTAGGTAATGTGATTCCTCCAGTTTTGTTCTCTTTGCTTAGGATAGCTTTGGCTCTTCTGGATCTTGTGTGATTCCATATAAATTTTAGGGTTGCTTTTTCTAAATATTTTGATAGGGATTGTATTGAATCTGTAGATTGCTTTGGGTAGTATGGCCATTTTAACAATTTTGAATCTTCTAATACAAGAGCATGGATTTTTTTTTTCATTTTGTAGTGTTCTCTTCAATTCCATTCATCAGTGTTTTATACTTCTCATTATAAAGATCTTTCACTTCTTTGGTTATGTTACTTTTTAGGTATTTAATTTTATATGTGACTATTGTGAATAAGGTTGATTTTAAATTTTCTTCACATTTTCACTGTTGGTATAGAGAAATGCTACTGATTTTTTATGTTTATTTTGTATTCTACAACTTTGCTGAATCTATCAGTTCTTCTTCTTCCTTTCCAATTTGGATGCCTTCTATATATTTCTCCTGTTTGACTGCTCTAGCTAGGACTTCCAGTACTATGTTGAGTAATAGTGGTGACTGTGGACATCCTTGTTGTGTTATACATCTTAGAGAGAAGGGTTTTGGTATTGCCCCATTCAGTCTGCTACTAGCTGTGGGTCTGTCATGTATTGCTTTTACTATGTTGAGGTATGTTTCTTCTATACTCAGTTTTTGGGGGTTTTATCGTGGAAGGATGTTGAGCTTTATCCAGTGTTTTTTCAGCATCAACTGAAGTGAACATATAGTTTTCATCTTTCATTTTCTTTATATGATATATCACATTGATTTGCATATATTTAAACATCCTTGTATTCCAGGGATAAATCCCAGTTGGTCATGACGAATAGTCTTTTAAAAGCACTATTGAATTTGGTTTCCTAGTATTTTCTTGAGGACTTTTGCATCAATATTTATTAGATATATTGACTTATAGTTTTCTTCTTCTTTCTTTTTCTTCTTCTTCCTCTTCCTCTTCTCCTTCTTCTTCTTCTTCTTCTTCTTCTTCTTCTTTCTTCTTCATTATTATTATTATTATTATTATTATTATTATTTTGGTTTGTCTCTGTCTGGCTTTGGTATCAGGGTAATATTGGTCGCATGCATAAAAAGTTGGGAAGTATTCCTTCCTGCTCTATTTTCTGGAATAGTTTTAGTTGGATTGGTATTAGTTCTTTAAATGTTTGGTAGAATTCAGCAGTGAAGCCATCAGGTACCAGGCTTTCCTTCACTTGAAGATGTTTTATTAATGCTCTGACCTCATCACTTGTTATTGGTCTGTACAAGTTTTGAACCTCTTCCTGGTTCAATCTTGGTAGGTTGTAACAAATTTTTCTGATCTAGATTTTCCTATTTGTCAGCATATAGTTGTTCATATTAGCCATTTATTATATTTTGAATTTCTGCAGTATCAGTTTCAATTTCTTCTTTTTCATTTCTGATTTTATTTATTCAGATCTTCTCTTTTTTTACTAAGTCTTGATAAAGATTTGTCAATTTTGTTTAACTTTCAAAAGAAAACAACTTTGTGTTTTATTGATCTTTTATACTTTTTTTNTTCTGCAGTATCAGTTTCAATTTCTTCTTTTCATTTCTGATTTTATTTATTCAGATCTTCTCTTTTTTTACTAAGTCTTGATAAAGATTTGTCAATTTTGTTTAACTTTCAAAAGAAAACAACTTTGTGTTTTATTGATCTTTTATACTTTTTTTTACTTTAATTTCATTTATTTTTTCTCTGATACTTATTTTTTTTCTTTCCTCTATTAATTTTAGGTTTGGTTTGCTCTTGCTTTTGTAGTTCTTTAAAATGGATCATTAGTTTATGAGATGTTTTTCCTTTTTTTTGACATAAACACTTTTAACTATAAACTTCCTTCTTAGTACTGCTTTTGTTGCATCCCATAGGTTGCGTTTCCATTATCATTTGTTTCAATAAATGTTTTGATTTTACTCTTAATTTTTTCATTTATACACTGGTCAATCAGGAGCATATTGATTATTTTCATAGGTTTGTATATTTTCCAAAATTTCTCCTGTTATTAATTTTTAGTTTTATTCCATTGTGGTCACAGAAGATTTAATGTTATTATTGATAAGTAAAGATTACATCTGCCATTTTGTTATTTGTTTTCTAGTCGTTTTGTTGTATTCTCTTCCTTTTTTCTATCATTCCTGCCTTCTTTCAGTAAAGATTATTTTCTCTGCTAATATAAGTTAGGTTCTTGCTTTTCATTGATATTACTATAATTTTTAATATTTTAAGACTTGTTTTATAACCTAACATATGGTCTAGCATTGAGGACGATCCATGTGTTGTAGAAAATAATGTGTATTCTACAACTCTTGGAAGAAATATTCTGCGAAAATCTATTAGATTCATTTGGTCTATAGTGCAGATTAAGTCTGAAGTTTTCTTGTTGATTTTTGGTCTGGAAAATTTAAGGCCAATGCCGAAAGTGGGGTCTTGAAGTCTCCATCTATTATTGTATTGAAGTCTATATCTCTCTTTAGCTCTATTAATATTTGCTTTATATATCTGGGTGCTTCTGTGTTGGGTGCATATATATTTAAAACTGTAATATTCTCTTGTTTAATTGACCCTTTTATCATTATACAGTGTTGTTCTTTGTCTCTTCTTTTTTTGTTTTTTAAATTCTATTTAGTCTGATATAGGGTATAAGGAATCTTGCTCTGTTTTTGCTTCCATTGGCATGGAATGTCTTTTCCATCCCTTTATTTTAGTCTAGGTGTGTCTTTAAAGGTGGAGTGTGTTTCTTTTAGGCAAATATCAATGGGTCTGTTTTCTCATCTGTTCACTCAGTCTATGTTTTTTGATTGGAGAGTTTAGTCCATTTACATTCAATGTCATTATTAATAAGTAAAACCTTCCACCATTTTGTTACTTGTTTTCTGGTTGTTTTGTGATATTCTCTTACTTTTTTCTTTCATTCTTGCCTTCTTCTGGTGAAGGTGATTTTCTTGGGTGATATGAATTAGATTCTTGAATTTTGTTATTTGTCTACCAATTGTATGTTTTTTTTGGTTTGAGGTTACCATGAGGCTTGCAAATACTATCTTATTATTATTATTGCAAATATTATCTTATTATTTTAACCTGATAACAACTTAACACTGTTTGCATAAACAAGCAGGCAAGCAATAAGAAAACTAATAAAAGCTTGCCTTGACTTTATCCCCTTACTTTTTAACATTTTGTTGTTTCTGTTTATATCTTATTGTATTGACTATGTCTTGAAAATTGTTGAAATGATTTTTGATTGGTGGATCATTTTGTCTTTCTACTTAGGATAATATTAGTTTACAAAACACACTTACAGTGTTATAATATTCTGTGTTTTTATGTGGGCTTACTATTACCAGTGAGTTTTATACCTTCAGGTGATTACTTGTTGCTCATTAATGTCTTTTCTATCTGATTGAAGTACTCTTTCTATCATTTCTTGTAGGATGGGTCTGGTATTGATAAAATTCCTCCATTTTTGTTAGTCTGGGAAAGTCTATGTTTCTCCTTCATGTTTCAAGGACATTTTTACCGGATGTAATATTCTAGGATAAAAGCATCTTTTCTTGAGCACTTTAAATATGTCATGCCTCTCTCTCCTGACCTCTAAGGTTTCCACTAAAAACTCAGCTGCCAGACATATTGGAGCTCCATTGTGTGTTATCTGTTTCTTTTCTCTTGATGCTTTTAGGATCTTTACTTTATCTTTGACCTTTGGGAGTCTGATTAGTAAATGCATGAAGTAGTCTTCTTTCAGTTCAATCTGCTTGGGGTTCTATAATCTTCTCATACTTGGATATTGTTATCTTTCTTTAGGTTTCAGAAGTTCTCTGCTATTATTCCTTTTAATAAACTTTTTACTTTTACTTTTATCTCTTTTTTTTTTTCACATGAACAATGATTTATTTTTTTACAAGCTTATAAGAGTGGCCCTCATTTTCTTCACAGCATTGAGGGGTGTGTCTACTGACCGTCAAAAGCCAATACAACTGGTCAAATGGGTCTTTAGCCTTCCCTAAAGCCAGACAGGTTCTATGACAGAATGGCTTAAGGACAGTATATGTTTGGGTCTCTTGAGGAAGGAGAGCTAAATCTACTGTAAATCAGATGTGAGCCTGGTCCAATAGTTCCCTTTGCCTCACTGAATGCTCCTCCATGCCACTTCATGTGTCCCTGTTGATCATAGCACCTTGTTGCCTTAGAAAAGTGCATCATGGACCTCGGCTTTACCCTAGGTTCAATGGTGATATTGGCCACTCACCCCCTACCTTGGCTTGGTGTTGAAGGAATGGGTAGGGAGCAGGGTTCTCTGAAGTGGCTAGTGTAAAAGCCCTCAGAGGGCCCAGTAGAGGGGACCTAGGTATCCTTTCTTTGTAATAATGTTGAAAAGTCACGGTCCACACATGCTGTATGTGACAATACATGACCTCCTGTTTCTGGCCTTAAGGATGCTGTATTTCAATTGCTCTGTCTCAGGCAGGGAATGTGGTAACAGGAGAGATGGTAGAAGAGCTAATCCTTTCTGGGGCTGACATCATCAATGTGGGAATTGGGCCAGGTAAGCTGGTTCATTGGGGCCACTGGCTACCCCTTCAGTGGCAAACACCTGTGGAGCATGTCATTCTCAACCTTGTCATGTTCTTCCTAGGCTCTGTGTGTACTACTCGGAAGAAAACTGGAGTGGGGTATCCACAGCTCAGTGCAGTAATGGAGTGTGCAGATGCTGCTCATGGCCTCAAAGGCCACATCATTTCAGTAAGGCTCAAGGGCAGGGTAGGGTATGAGCTGGGTTTCTGCAGGGTATGGAGGTGGCAGAGATG
>NW_016814501.1:11106-22403 GCF_001698545.2 Rhinopithecus bieti | reverse complement strand
AAAAAAAAAAAAAAAAAAAAAAAAAAAAAGAATTCCCGGGTTCTTGTTGGCTTTGAGTTTGGGCTGTTGGGACATCGCTGAGGGCTTGGGAAATCCATGTTGTGTTCATAGTGCTCCTTACTTTGCAGGATGGAGGTTGCAGCTGTCCTGGGGATGTGGCCAAGGCTTTTGGTAAGAAGCTCGAGGGCACGGAAGGATGATTCTTTCCTTCCCCCTGGCCATTTTCTTCCTCATCAGAGTCTAAAACCAAGTCCCCTATGGTAATGACGGAGCTGCACAGAGATGGAGGACACACTGGCTTCCTGACCCTAGGAGGTAATAATGATAGTCTCAGGGGGTCCATGTAGCAATCCAAGCAATTCTCCTTTTGCTCTGTGGCAGGCAAGTCAACTGGGTTCTCCTTCAGAGCCCTTCCCCCCAGGGTCTGGCATGAACTGTTAGACTTCCCAGTGGAGGCTGCTCTTGTGCCCACAGCTAGGTCTGCTGTGTATATCGCATGTTCTTCCTTGCTCTCAGGCTTAGATATGACCTGGGTTGGTGAGCCCAGATTCCTAAAGGGAAACAGCATGACTGTGGGGCGCTCCTTATGGCCTCCCCTAGTGGACGCCCATTGGGACTGGACTCTTCGTCGGCCTAAAGGGGCCAGATTGAAGTGGCGGCCAGCTAGAGGTTCCAGGTGCGTCCTTGAAGATGTTCCCTGAGGAAGACATGGGCCAGGCTTGGCTTTTGGCAGAGGATTGTGGAGTGCTAGTCTTTGTTGCTGAGGAGGATTCTGTTCCATGGGCTCAGCCAGCTTCACTGAGTCAGTAACAGAGCACTCTGGAAGTGGCCACCCCATGTCCACACCATATTGCCTCCAGGCAAGAGAAGAGGCGATAGAGACTCCAGGCTGCATCCAACTCAGCACATCCTGAAGCTGCTGTGCCTGCGGTGTAGGCAGTACTTTCTCCAGCTGACACAAGTACTCAAAAAGCAGCTTTTCCATGGCAGCCAGAAAGAGTTCCCCATATTCTTGTTCAAGTTCCTGCAGCTTCGAGGCCAAATCCACAGGAGCCTCTGACAGCTGCTTCACCTGTTGGTAAAAAGTTTCCTGTGCCTCCAAAATCTTCCTCAGATCCTGCTTTGTAGCCTTGGGATCCCGCACTATAGGTCCAGATTCTGGAAAGTGGTGATTCAGGGTTTTCAGGACTTGGGCCCAAGGCCGGCCCTGCAGGATCAGCTCCACCACCACCTTGGCCTTTAGGCCCATACAAAGGCGTTCGTGGTGCCGGTAGCGAACCAAGCCAGGGGCAATAGCGCGCAGAGATCGCAGAAAGTCCAGGACTCGGGGAAAATGTTCCACACGCGTCCGCGCACAACCTGCCAGCTAGCTGCGGCGAGGAAGGGTAGAGGTGGGGGACCGGCCCCCGGGGGCGTGGCCATGGTCGGCGGGCTCCGCCCTGAGGCGGTCCCTCCAGGTTCCTCACCCGGATGGGTGAGGCTTTCCGTTCACTCCTAGGGGCGGGGCTTCTGGCAACACTCTGTGGCTCGGGTTTGTCGGCTCTGGGTACCTCGCGATCCGACTCGGCTCCCTTCCGTAGGTCCCCAGAATTCTGGGGAGGGGTCTTCTGGCTCGGGATGGAGGAGCCTGAGTGGAAAAGCTGGCCGTCCCGGTGGTACTGGGTCGCTCAGCTTTAAACGCCGCCTCGGTCTCGAGCCGGAGGGTGCCTCACTTCCGGCTCCGCTACTAGCTTTCCTTGCCCGGGAAAAGGGCGGTAAGAGCTACTTTTATCTCTTTTTATACCACCACTTTAAGGCCAATAGCTTATGGTTTGTCCTTTTGAGGCAATTTTCTAGATCCTTTAGGTGTGCTTCATTTTTTTTCTTTTGTCTCCTTTGACTTTGTGTTTTTAAATAGCCTGTCTTTAAAGTCACTAATTCTTCCTTCTGCTTAATCAGTTCTGCTATTAAAGAACTCTGATGCATTCTTCAGTATGGCAATTGCATTTTTAGCTCTAGAATTTCTGCTTGATCCTTTTAAATTATTTCAATATTCTTGTAAAATTTGTTTGATAGAATTCTGAATTTCTTCTCTTTGTTATCTTAAATTTATTGAATTTTCTAAACACAGCTATTTTGAATTCTCTGTCTGCATGCTCACATATCTTTGTTTCTCCAAGATTGGTACCTGGTGCCTTATTTAGTTCATTTGATAAGGTCTTGGTTTTTTGGATGGCATCAATGCTAGTAGATGTTCTTCAGTTTCTGGGCATTGAAGAGTTAGGTATTTACTGTAGTCTTCACTTTATAGTTATCAGAAAAAGTCTGATAACTGGAAGACTGTCCAGTTATTTGAAAGGACTTGGGAGATGTGATCTAAGCTGTTTCTCCTTTAGTGGGTGCCCCAAGCCCAGTAACATTTTGGTGCTTGCAGACTTGTAGCAGTATACCCTTACTGGTCTTAGATAAGGTCTGGGTGAATTACCTAGAATACCAGGAAGAGACTCTTGTTCTCTTCCCTTACCCTCTCCCAAACATGCAATATCTCTGCCTGTGTTCTGAGCCATCTAAAGCTAGGAAAGGAGTGATACAAGCTTCCCTGTGGCCAACACCACTAGGACTATGCTGGGTTAGACCTGAAGCCATCACAGTACTACATCTCACCCAAGGTCTGCTATAGCCACTTTCTGGCTACTGCCTATGTTTCCTCAAGGCCCTGGGGCTCTACACTCAGGAAAAGTCAGTCAGGCCAATGTTTTTCCCTTCAGGGTGGTAAGATCCCCCAGGCCCTAGGTGGGTCTGGAGGTCCCTTCTGGGAGTCAGGTACTAGAGTCCAAAACTTTAGAAGTCTACTTGGTATTCCATTGTATTGCAGCTGAGCTGACACTTAAACCATGAGATGGAGTCCTTTCCAGTCCTCCTTCCCTTTTCAAAAGCAAAGGAGGCTCACCCCATAGCCAGTGCCACCCCTGGCCACAAGGAATACTGCCAGACTATTACTAAGGTTCCCTTAAAACCCAAGGTTTCCTAAGTCAGCTTCTGGTA
The DNA here is from genome assembly GCF_001698545.2 of Rhinopithecus bieti. Lineage (NCBI taxonomy): Eukaryota > Metazoa > Chordata > Mammalia > Primates > Cercopithecidae > Rhinopithecus > Rhinopithecus bieti. The sequence continues at coordinate 19,379 of NW_016814501.1, read as the reverse complement.
AATTCTGCCTAGCAGTGGCCTCACACCTTACGGCAGTGGGATTCCCACTGGTTAAGGCAGGTCCAAAAAAGTTTCAAGCCCTGGAATCCAAAACCCCAAGAGCTTGCTTGGTGCTCTACCCATCTTTGGTGCTGTTGTTACCTAAGGTGCAAAACAAAGTCTTATTTACTTTATCCTTTTCTCAATCAGGAGTTTTACCCCCATAGCCACCACAGCTGGTAATGTGCTAAGTCTCACCTGAATCCAGCAAGTCTCAGAGACTCACCAATGCCCACAGTGTAGTACCTGGGTATTGTTGCTGGTTATTCATGGCTGAATGGCTCTTCAGTTAGTCGATGATAAATGCTGTCAGGTCTGGGTACCTTCTTTCAAGAACATGGGTTTTCTTCTGTCCCGGGGTATATCTAGAAATATTGTCTGGGAGATAAGGGCCTGGAATTGAGGTCTTCTTACTTTGACTTGTGTCCTATCCTGCTGTGGCTGAGTTGGCATTCTAGACGCAAGACAAAGTCCTCCCTTCTCTATCCTCTCTTCTCCTTAAACATAATGAAGGGGACTGCTTTGGAGCTGTGAGCTCTCCAGCCCGAGGTAAGGGGAAGAGTGATCCCAGCACTCCCTTGGTTGCCCCAGCTGGTGTCTCAGTATGTCACATGCCCAGTCCACTCTCCCAGTTCACTGTCTCTGGGCCTAGTTCAGCACTGGTTGCAGTCCTTATGTTCTAGACTGATTTTCAAGTTTACTTAGAGACTAAGAGCACTTTGGCCCTCAGTGGCAAGGTTTGTGGGCACTCAAGTTAGGACCACTGAGCTAGGAGATGTCCCTCTGGCTAGGGCTGATTTAAATGCTCACTCTGTGGGTGAGTATCAGATGAGTTTGATCTGATATTTCTTTCTTCTCTAACAGGACAACACGGAGTTCAATGCCTCACAATTGCTGTGTTCTTCTTCCCGCAGTGCACAGAGATGTTCTCTTTACCATGCTGTTGCTGCGGAGGGGGAAGGACGGGTAGCTTTGATAACTCAAAACTGTTTCTTTCTATCTCTTCAGAGCCTTTTTCAGTGATGTCAACTTAAAATCGGGCACTGTAAGTGCTCACGTTATTTTCATTTTATGAAGGTTTTTTAGTATTTTTCTGTGTGAATAGTTGTTAACTTGGTGTTGTTCTGGCAGAACTTTGTATTCTGCAATCTTCTCTGCCTCCTATATGCTATTTTCAAGAAATGCCTTCTAAACATGTGAATAAAAAGGGATAAAAGATAGATATATGTAATATATATGAAATGATAAAAGTAATATATATAGTATAATCTGTATATATTACTTTCCTATATAGTAATACGTATAGTTAGATACAGATTATACTATATATATAACTTTCATATATATGAAATTATATATCTATATATTATTTTCATCCTTTTATTATGTATACACACGCACACACACACAAGGAAAATAAAAACAATGTGGAAGCATGTGCATATATATTAACATAAGAGTATACAGACATTAGGGCCAGAATGACTGCAAGGGTTACTACATAAAAAGTATAGTTCAAGAAAAAACGACAGAAATGTTAAGCATGTATGCATCTCATAACATAGACTGAAATATATGATACAAAATTTTATATAACCATAAGGAGAAATCTCCAAATCTATCTTCATGGTGGAGGATTTTTAAAATTGAATTTGAAAAACGTTTTATTTGATTTTCAAATACACAAAATTTTCAAAAGAAGATGATAATATACCTTCATGTATCTGTCACCCAGCTTTAGCAATTATTATGTTCTTATTAATTTTGTATCTTATTTATATTCTTTCTTCAACGTTTTCTGGAGAATGTTAAAGCAAACTCCAGCCATTGTATTATTTAACCTGTGAACAAATCAGTGTACATGTGGTGGGGACAATTCCAAGATGATCATTGATGACCCTTACCCTTGTAAAATTTATTTTGACTGATTTAATGTGGTGAGCAGGACATATAATATGGTGATATGACAAAATCAGTTTTACAGATGTAATCAAGATTCCTAATCACTTGAAATAATTTAAAAGGTGAGCCTCATCTAATCAGGTAATATTTTCAAAGTGACTTGGCCATTTCAGTAGTAAAAACAATTAAAAGAGTGGATTATACACTAAGTGTATTCTCTGTTCCTCACTTGCAAGATTGAAGGGTTTACATCGTGTGAAATACAGGAGTCTTCTTGGATCTGAGTGTGATATCTGGCTGATGGTCAGAAGGAACCTGGAGCCTCAGTTATGCAACCACGTGGAATGAAATTCTGCCAACAGCCTGAATACACTTGGAAATAATTATTCCTCAGAACCATGAAACAGTAATACAGCTCTAATAATACACTATTTTCAGTAGAAAGAACTCCTGAACAAATTAATCCAGCTGTACTATACCGATATTTATAATTTATAAAACTGTGAGCTAATAAATGGTTGTTGCTTCAAGCCACTAAGTTTGTGGTCAGTCCTTTGTTATACAGTAATGTAGATCTAATACAAATTTAGTACTGGGGAGTGGTGTGTTGCTATAACAGATATTTAAAATGTAGAAGTGGCTTTTGAATTGTGCAGTAAGCAGAATCTGGATAAAATTGAGAAGCAAGATAGAGAAAAGCCTAAACTGTTTTCCAGAAATCCTAATTCATCTTTGACAGAGTGTTAGTAGAAATCTGGCAGGGATTGCTGAGAATCAAGTGTGGCACATGTTATTAGAAACTGGATGTAGAAAGATCTTTGTTAGGTAGTACCAGAAACCTTAGCATTTTTTTTTTTTTCTGCAGTTATGTGTAAAGTAGAATTTGTTAACAATGAACTTAAATATTTTGCCTAGGAGATTTGCAAGCGAAGTGTTGATGAAAAGCCTGATTTTTTGCTACTTAAAATGTAAAACAAGGGAGATAAATTTAGGGAAGAACTATTAAACAAAAGGAGTGAGAACTTGATTTTTTGAGAGATTCTTAGTCTATGTAGAAGGCAAAAGATGCTAAAATTAAGAATTTGCTTCAAAACTGTGATTTAGCTAAAAATTTGAGAGTGTGGGCTTTACAACCTTTTAGTAAATTCTCAAAAAGATAAAAAGTTCAGAATACTCCAGTCACACAAATTTTTCTTTTAAGAGGATTGGTGTATCACATAGATCTTAACCAAATCAGAAGATTTTTAGGAAGCTAAGGGTATTTGCCTCTCAGCATTCAGCTAAAAGTGCTATATTCTGTAAAATTTTGGTATGTAGCAATAGAAAAAGGCAATATGGTACATTTTAATTGAATTATAGGCATCTAATGTAAGCACTGTGCCATTAGAGCACATAGAATAACATGATCGTTTAGTATCATAAAATACTGAGGTCAAATTATATATTTCACCAATTTTCTTTTAAAAAGTCTTCAAAATAACACTTTATGGAGATACAATTAATATATCCATAAAGTTAATCAATTTTAAAACAATATAATTCTTAGGAAAAACGCTTTATTTTTTACAGTAGACTTGTTTGAATATAGGTTGTTATGTTCTACTACCTATCTTCTTTTAGTCTATATAAATCCCTCCCTTTTTGGTGTCATCCACACTTTGATAATAATTGGGTTACGATCGTCTGTAGTACCTTCCCAATTCTGGATCGACCTTTGTGGTGTTGGTACCTTGTTCTTTTATCCTGTAATTTCCTGTACTCACAGTAAATATCTGGAGGTGTATCTGTTTAGATCATTTTTTTTTCTCTTTACAGCTACTTTTTTTTTTTTTTTTTTTTTTTTTTTTTTTTCATTTTTTCCAGAGGTTTTTGGAAAACAGGGTGGTTATTTGGTTACGATGAGTAAGATCTTTAGTGGTGATTTGTGAGATTTTGGTGCATCGTTCACCCGAGCAGTATACACTGAACCCAGTTTGTAGTCTTTTATCCTTCACTCCCTTCCCACCCTTTCCCCCTGAATCCCCAAAGTCCATGGTGTCATTGTTATACCTTTGCATCCTCATAGCTTATCTCCCACTTATGAGTGAAAACATACAACGTTGGTTTTCCATTCCTGAGTTGCTTCACTTAGAATAATAGTCTCCAATCCCATCCAGGTTGTTGTGAATGTCATTAATTCATTCCTTTTTATGACTGTTGGATACAGTGAGTTCCTCTTTAAAGGTTTTGCTTGTTCAACTCCCTCCTTCCTTGTTTTCTATTTTCAAAGGCTAACTTCCTTGCTTCTTTGCCCCAAGTTATGGTAAACAACCTTCCTGCTGTTCCCAATCTGTAACCCACATCCGTTTCATATCCGTTCCTAATCTGTAACCCGCACCCATTCCCAATCTGTAACCCATATCTGTTCCTTATTTGGCACCCTTAGTTCCAAAATTGCTCTTCCCGTTGCTGTAGCCCCCATCCCTGTTCCATTTGAAGTACCCAATCGGGGTCAGCTTAGATTGTGCAGTCTGACTCCTGCCAATGGGGACCGAACACAGTAGCAGGGACTGGCTGTGTTATGGATAAAAACCCCTTCTCTCCTTTGATCAGTGTGCTCTCGCAGTGGCCAGAAGAGCAAGCAGCACCCTTCTGCAGAAGGAAAATTGCGTTGCTGAGAAATCCTATATTTGAATGCTCATTTTCTTTTCATCTCTAAGCTCTTATTTCCAACATGGCTGAGTAGTATTCCATCATATATATGTACCACAGTTTCTTTATCTGCTTTTTGATTGATGGGCATTTGGGTTGGTTCTACATTTTTGCAATTGTGAATTGTGTTGCTACAAACATTCATGTGTAAGTATCTTTTTTGTATAATGACTTCTTTTCCACTGGGTAGATACCCAGTAGTGGGATTGCCAGATCAAATGGTGGTTCTACTTTTAGTTCTTTAAAGAATATCCACACTGTTTTCCATAGTGGTTGTACCAGTTTACATTCCCACCAGCAGTGTAGAAGTATTCTCTTTTCATTGCATCCATGCCAACATTTATTATGTATTGATTTTTTGATTATGGCCATTCTTGCAGGAGTAAGGTGGTATTGCATTGTGGTTTTGATTTGCATTTCCCTTATCATTAGTGATGTTGGGCATGTTTTCATATGTTTGTTGGCCATTTGTATATCTTCTTTTGAGAATTGTCTATTCATGTCCTTAGCCTACTTTTTGATGGGATTTTGTTGTTTTTTTTTTCTTCTTGCTAATTTGTTTGAGTTTGTTTTAGAATCTGAACACTAGTTCTTTGTCAGATGTACAGATTGTGAAGATTTCCTCCTACTCTGTGGGTTGCTTGTTTACTCTGCTGACTGTTTGTTTTCTTGTGCAAAAGCTCTTTAGTTTAATTAAATCCCACCTATTTATCTTTATTTTTATTGCATTTGCTTTTGGGTTCTTGTTTATAAAATCCTTGCCTAAACCAATGTCTAGAAGCGTTTTCCTGATGCTATCTTCCATAATTTTTAAAGCTTCAAGTCTTAGGTGTAAGTCCTTGATCCATCTTGAATTGATTTTTCTATAAGATAAGATGAGAATTCAGTTACATTCTGCTACATGTGGCCATTTGTTGAATAGGGTGTCCTTTCCTCACCTTATGTTTCTGTTTACTTTGTCAAAGATCAATTGGCTGTATTTGGGTTTATTTCCAGGTTGTCTATTCTGTTCCACTGGTCTCTGTGCCTATTTTTATACCAATATCTTGCTNATGACCAGTGATGATGAGCTTTTTTTCATATGTTTGTTAGCCATATAAATGTCTTCTTTTGAGAAGTGTCTGTTCATATCCTTCATCTACTTTTTGATGGGGTTGTTTTTTCTTATAAATTTGTTTAAGTTCTTTGTAGATTCTGGATATTAGCCCTTTCTTGGATGGATAGACTGCATAAATTTTCTCCCATTCTGTAGGTTGCCTGTTCACGCTGATGATAGTTTCTTTTGCTGTGCAGAAGGCCTTTAGTTTAATTAGATCCAATTTGTCTATTGTGGCTTTTGTTGCCATTGCTTTCGGTGTTTTAGTCATGAAGTCTTTGCCCATGCCTGTGTCCTGAATGGTATTGCCTAGGTTTTCTTCTAGGGTTTTTATAGTTTTAGGTCTTAGCTTAAGTCTTTAATCCATCTCGAGTTAATTTTTGTATACGGTATAAGGAAGGGGTCCAGTTTCAGTTTTCTGAATATGGCTAGCCAGTTTTCCTAACACTATTTATTAAATAAGAAATCATTTCTTCATTGCTTGTTTTTGTCAGGTTTGTCAAAGATCAGATGGTGTAGATGTGTGGCATTGTTTATGAGGTCTCTGTTCTGTTGGTCTACATATCTGTTTTGGTACCTGCACCATTCTGCTTTGGTTACTGTAACCTTGTAATATAGTTTAAAGTTAGATAGTGTGATACCTCCAGCTTTGTTCTTTTTGTTTAGGATTTTTTGTCTATATGGACTGTTTTTGGTTCCATATAAAATTTAAGGTAGGTGTGGCCATTTTCACGATATTGATTCTTCCTATCCATAAGCATGAAATATTTTTCCATTTGCATCCATGCCAACATTTATTATGTATTGATTTTTTGATTATGGCCATTCTTGCAGGAGTAAGGTGGTATTGCATTGTGGTTTTGATTTGCATTTCCCTTATCATTAGTGATGTTGGGCATGTTTTCATATGTTTGTTGGCCATTTGTATATCTTCTTTTGAGAATTGTCTATTCATGTCCTTAGCCTACTTTTGATGGGATTTTGTTGTTTTTTTTTTCTTCTTGCTAATTTGTTTGAGTTTGTTTTAGAATCTGAACACTAGTTCTTTGTCAGATGTACAGATTGTGAAGATTTCCTCCTACTCTGTGGGTTGCTTGTTTACTCTGCTGACTGTTTGTTTTCTTGTGCAAAAGCTCTTTAGTTTAATTAAATCCCACCTATTTATCTTTATTTTATTGCATTTGCTTTTGGGTTCTTGTTTATAAAATCCTTGCCTAAACCAATGTCTAGAAGAGTTTTCCTGATGCTATCTTCCATAATTTTAAAGCTTCAAGTCTTAGGTGTAAGTCCTTGATCCATCTTGAATTGATTTTCTATAAGATAAGATGAGAATTCAGTTACATTCTGCTACATGTGGCCATTTGTTGAATAGGGTGTCCTTTCCTCACCTTATGTTTCTGTTTACTTTGTCAAAGATCAATTGGCTGTATTTGGGTTTATTTCCAGGTTGTCTATTCTGTTCCACTGGTCTCTGTGCCTATTTTTATACCAATATCTTGCTGTTTGGTGACTATGGCCTTAATGTATAGTTGGAAGTCAGATAATGTGGTGTCTCCAGATATGTTATTTTTGCTTAGTCTTGTTATTAAACAGCTAAAAACTTCCATATAGTCCACATTACACAATAAAGCATCTCTCTTGTTAAATTATTTGTAACGATTAATCAGTGAAATCAGTTTGTATTAGCCAAATATCTCTATTTTAATGTTGTCAGTTAAAATTTAACATAAAAGTTTTCATATTTAGCATTTAATTATTTTATAAATTCATTCTAATATTCATTCCTGAAGTTCAGATGCTGAACAACTAAAAGCTATGCATCTCAGACTTCTACAGAGTAACCGCTCTTGTATGAATTAGGTTCTACTAATTATATGTATTCTCATAGCAGACATTTGAATAGGAGAAGTGAAGTATTCAGCTTCCTCAAACTTTGGTTGTTGATGTTAGCCAGCACAGCCATTGATATGTTGAGTTCTTTTATAAGCATTCAAATGACCATCATTAACTTTGTGGGTGTCAAGAAACAGCTACGGAACTGACTTCCTAATCTCTAAATTATAACTGAGTAGTGTGTTTCTGGAACCAAGAGTTCTAGTGCTATACATTTTTAAATTATTTTTCTTTCCAATTGTGACACAAGTAGCTACTCTCTTGGTGAGCCAGTTTAGCAGGGTTTTTCTGTGAATTATTGCTGGAAATCCAGCCTTTGGGCTAAATTTTCTACTTCTTTCAAAAAATTTGGAAGTACATAGTTTATCGTATTGCTATTTTGTGATTAAAATATAGTATTTTCACTCCCACCAACAGTGTGAAAGTGTTCCTATTTCTCCACACCCTCTCCAGCATCTGTTGTTTCCTGACTTTTTGATGATCACTATTCTAACTGATCTGAGATGGTATCTCATTGTGGTTTTGATTTGCATTATTCTAATGATCAGTGATGATGAGCTTTTTTTTCATATGTTTGTTAGCCATATAAATGTCTTCTTTTGAGAAGTGTCTGTTCATATCCTTCATCTACTTTTTGATGGGGTTGTTTTTT
>NW_016814501.1:4634-7318 GCF_001698545.2 Rhinopithecus bieti | reverse complement strand
ATTCCATGATGGATGCCCAAGTGCTTACTGAATCATTTGTTCTTCCTATAGTAAAATCATTGTATTCGTGTGCGTGCATGTGTGTGTGTGTGTAGATAGATAGATATAGATATATATAGAGAAAATAATTTTTCTTTAGCAGCTACTCAATATTTAACAAGGCACATATTGAAGTTTATGGCAGTGCTCATAGCACATATACTATTAGGTTGGTGCAAAGATAATTGCGGTTTTGGTCATTACTTTTAATAAAGTTGTCATGCTATAAATTGTCATGATATAGAGAATAAAATTCTCTATAAAATTCTCTAATAAAATAGTCATGATATAGAGAAAATTATCATGGCCTATGTATAATAATTACATGAACATTGATTTTTTCAGCAAAAGTTATACTTAAAAAAATTACAGACCAAAAAGTTTCTTCTGTATTATTTATGCATCTTTAGTAAAGGTATTAATTTTACTAAGTGCAAAAGCCATTTGTAAAAAACAACAAAGCACGAGTTGATATGGCAGAGGTGAGAAGAGGAAAGAAATTCATCATTATTTTGTATGATGCCAAAATCTGTGCTTTGATGCATATTAAGTGTATCATTAATATTCTACAGCAACCTCAGACACATGAAAATTTTCCTTCCTTTTACAGACAAGGAAACCGATGTCTAGAGAAGTTAGGAACATTATTTGAGGCCGTACAAATAGTAACAGTAGATCTCAGATTCCATCTCAAATATTTAAACCTGTGTCATTTACTTACATTATAACTAGCATGTAGATCTAGCATGTGTCAAGATAGAGAGTGTGACCTTCATGGCTTTGGGCAGTTGGGGAGGGTGCAGTGTTTAGTAATTTGGGCTTAACAAGTAGCAACCAGTTCTTGGCATACAAAATATAACTGGCATCAATTACATTGATGCCTCCATTCTTCCTCCACCTCAACACCTTGAAAATGTCTTATGACAGTATTTCCCAAAGTATAGGACACTAAATTTAGGACATAGTAATATACATCAAACGTTCTGAGAAGTCCTGTAGCTAAGAAACCCATCAACTTTATTTTACCCCAAATTTCCCAACTAATTTGATCAAAGAAACCTTCTGGATCATAACATATATTGACATCCCACTGGATACTGTTGCCAATAATATAGTGTTTGCTAACTGAATTGCTGATACTTTCTTTTTAACTGTCATTTTTATATAGCTCTTTCTATGTGGCAGTCAATGTTCTCAGTGCTTTACAAATATCTCACTTGTTGCTAGTTATGCCATTTGAATTAGGTACTAGTAATTACTCCATTTTACAAATGAAGAAGTTGAGTCAAGAGTTTAATTTCTCCACAGTCACATGACTAGTATGTTAGGAAGTTGGAATTTTAACTCAGGTAGTCCATGCTTTTAAGAACCGTGTGTTTCATGTACTCTAAGTTAGAAAGGAGGAACTTCTCATAGTATAACTTGCTTCTGACCATATACTCTGAAAGGTGATGCTCATCTAATGCATTCTTTCATTAGCTTCATTTGCTGTTCTTTCCTTTGGTGTCTTTATCTAAGTAAGGGGGCAATTAAGCAATTTTAAGGTTAAATATTAAAAGTTGAATTTTAAACTAGAAAGAGTACATTTGGGTATATTAAGATATTTTTCCTAAGGTTATAAATTTTCATAATAATAGATGGATATAATGTAATAAATTAGTTATGGAATAAGGTTTGAATATGTGAGCTGAACATTTTTTATGGAATGTGACAAAGCTTCCCTCATTGACTAAACTGTAGTCAAACACTTCCAAGCCCTCTGCTCAACTAGGACTTAAACTTTGCCTCCTGAGCCCAGTTTTTAGTAAAGAATACCATTGAGTCAGTTTAGTGAGAATCTTCCTATTCTTGGTATCTGACAAAATTCTTTATCTCCCACCCTTGATAGTTAAGTCCTTGGCCTGTATTTAGCAAGAATCCTTTACCCTTGATGTGTAATTAAGTTTCTCTTACTAATTTTTCTTCTGCTGAACCTAAGTCTGCTTTTTGGGTATAAATCTCCAGCTATCTTTGTCACATTCTGAGTTAAATTCAGTTTTTCTCTTTTATTGTAATAGTCTTGACCCTTATTGCAACAGTTTTGAATAAAAACTTCCTAATAGCTTTTAATAAGCATCAGAAACTGTATCTTTTATGAATAACTATGATTGTCTTTTTTTAAGTTGTGGAAATGACAGCACAGAAAGTTTGAGTGTTTTTGTCTTTTATTTACTATAATAATGGGTTAAAGGTGATAAGGATGTGTAAGAAGGAATGCTAAAGATAATCTTGTTGTTGATAGGACAAAATACTGTGTGGGTCTTTGTCACTTACCCACAAATTGCTCAGGTATGACTATAAAGAAATAGCTCACTTATACCACCTAAGTTATTGGTCATTTAGAGTCATACTTTGTGTGGCCTATGGAGAAGTGAAATGGCTGGAAAAGTTAGATGTGCTCAATGCTGAATTTGCTTAATAATGTTTAGGTTTCATAGCTATACACTTAGGGTTATTTAAAAAATACATTATGCAACATTTTTAGAAAAATATAAAACAAAACGATATTATAAATCTTAAACTCTGTAGTGTCGTATCTTTTTGCAATCACTTTATATAATCTATATATATATGTATAATCACTTTATATATATAATCTGTTATAT
>NW_016814501.1:0-4343 GCF_001698545.2 Rhinopithecus bieti | reverse complement strand
GATGAATAGTACACAGTACTTGAAGAATATAAAACAGAAGGATGTCTGTTAGATCAAGTGGTCAGAGCTTTCCTGAGTATGCGACTTTTTAACTGAGATTATAAGGAAGAGGTTCTCAGTCTGTTTGTGAAGCTAGAACAAAATACCTTAGAATGGGTGACTTATAAACAGCGTACATTTGTTACTTACAGTTCTGGAGACTGAGAAATCCAAGATCAAGGCTCTAGCAGATTTAGTGTTTGGTGAAGACTCACTCTGCTTCAAAGATGGTGCCTTCTACATGTGCCTTCACGTGGTGGAATGGACAAACAAGCTCTCTTAGGCCTCTTTTATGAGACCGCTAATCCCATACATGAGGGCTCTACCTCATGAAGTTATCGCCTTTTAGAGGCCCTACCTTTCAACACCACTTGACTGAGTATTAAGTTTCAATATATGAATTTTGAGGAGACACAAACACTCAGAACATAGCAGAGGTAATAATTCTGGATTAGATTAGGGAAGGTTAAACCTTCCAGGCAAAGGCAACACTATAAAAAATGAATCTTCACAAGAAGGAGTGTGGTAACTTTGAAGAACTAAAAGAAAGTGAGTGTGGCCAGAATGTAGAATGAGAGTGGTCATGGTTCAGGGTAAAGCTGTAGAGATAGGCACAGGCCAGAACATTCAGATTGCTGTAGATCATGTTAAAGTCTTTGCTCATTATCGTAACCAGATACTATTTAAAGTATTTACTTACATTGAAATATTTAAAGGAGTGAGATAATGGGCAATGGTGAGATAAACATATCTACATTTTGAAAGACTAGCTGGCATAAGGGCCTGGAATAGCTTACAGGAGTGGCAAGAATCTCCTTGTGGTACCTTCAAATTTAAAAAAGGCCTCAAAAGAGGACATATTTGAGAGACAGAGGATGAAAAGCAATCATTTGTGTTTGGGTTATATATAGGAAGTGAGCGGGTAGAAATTGTCAAGAATTAGTGCTAGGTTTTTAACTGAATGAATAGTGGTGCTATTCAACAAGATAGGGAACATTGAAAGAGGATCTGTTCTGCTCCCTTAGCAGATGGTGGTTTGCTTATGAGTTTAATTAGGAGTCTTTTGAGTTTCAAGTTCTTTTTAGTTATTCAAATGGAAGTGTCAAAAAGGTAGTTGTATTTCAAGGGTCTGGAGCTCAGGGGAGAAATCTTGGCTAAAGATAAGGATTTGGCAGTCAAAGATGGTCAATGAAGTCATTGGCATGGATGTGATTTCCTTGGAAAATAGTATAGAGTGAGGAGAAATGTACATAAATAGACTTAATGAATGCCAGCATTTAGTGATCAAATAGCAGTGCCTGAACCTCCAATGAAACCTAAACCAGTGACCATAAACAAAGGGAAAATCAGGAGACTGTGTTAATATAGACACCAAAAAAGGGATAGTTATTTTGTAATGCTCTATGATATTTTTTAATGATGTTTATTAAATATGTGATAATCAAGATACAGCTAAGTGGATTATTTATTTTCTTTGTATTATAATTTTTGATAATTTTATTATCATAATTTATTTTTGATTGAAAAATTATAATCATATACATTTATAGGGCTCATGTGATGTTTTGATATATGTATACAATGTGACATGGTTGAATAAAACTAATTAACATATTCATCACCTGGCTTACCTATCATTTTTATGGTGAGACATTTGAAATATACTCTTTTAGCTACTTTGAAATATATAACACATTATTATTGACAGTAGTCACCCTGCTATAAAATAGATTTCAAAACCTATTTCTCCTATCTGAAACTTCATAATTTTTGATCAACAACTGCCCATTCTCTTCCTCCCCACATTCCCCAGACTCTGGTGACCATCATTCTACTCTCTACTTCCATGAGTTTAACTATTTTAGTTTCCACATAGAAGTGAGATATTTTTTTCACTTAGGCACAGAAAGCATAATGTCCTCCAAATTAATTCATATTGTTTCATATGAAAGAACTTCTGCTTTTTAAATGTTGAATAGTATTCCACTGTGTATATACACCACACTTTCTAATCCATTCATCCATTGACAAACACCTAGGATTTTTCCATATTTTAGCCATTGTGACAATGCTGCAATAAACATGGGAGTGCAGATATTTCTTATCATATTGATTTCAGTTCCTTTGAACATACACCCACAAATGGGATTATTGTAACTCTGATTTTAGTTTTTTTGAGGAACTTCATTTTTTATAATGGCTATACTAATTTACATTCCCACCAACAATGTATAAGAGTATAATTTTTCTCTGAATCCTCTCCAGCACTTATCTTTAATCTTTTTGATAAAAGCCATTCTGACCAGAGTGAGGAGATATTTAGTTGTGGTTTTAATTTGTATTTCCTTAATAATTAGTTATGCTGAGCAGTTTTTCATGTATTTATTGGCTATTTGTATGCCTTCTTTTGAGAAACGTCTATTCAGGTCTCTTGTACTTCTTTTAAATAGGGTTATTTGTTTTCTCGGTATTGAGTTGTTTGAGTTCTTTCTATATTTTAGATATTAACTCATTATCAGATGCATGCTTTCCAAACATTGTCTCCAATTCTGTGGACTGTCTCTTCACTTTGATTATTGTTATTTTACTATGCAGAATCATTTTCATCTGATGTTATCCCATTTATCTACGTTACATTTTATTGTCTGTGCTTTTATGTTATGCAAAAAGTCATTGCACAGACCAATGTCATTGGGTTTTTCTTCTTGTGGTTTTACAATTTCAAGTCTTATATTTAAGTCTATAATTCATTTTGAGTTAATTTTTATACATGGTATAAGATAAAATTTTATTTTTATTTTCTGCAAGTAGATATCCACTTTTCTCACCACCATTTGTTGAAGAGAATGTTTTTCCCCATCTATGTTCTTGACACCTTTGTAAAAAATTAGTTACTATAAATGTGTGAGTTTATTTCTGAGGGAGGTTATAATTCCAAAAGACACAATCCTAAAGACTACAATCTCAAATTTTGAAATCCTGAAAGATCAAAATCAGTAAATATAGTTTTATAAAGAGTGCTTTAAAATTTTCTTTTAAAGACATGTATTTACATTTTAAGCAGACTTTTTTGAGATACATATAAAACACAAAAGAATACTTTATAGACCACTTTACACAATAAAATAGACAATAAAACATTTCTTTGCAAGCATAAACAGTATGCTAACAACAGTTGCACTGACACACAGTCATAAGCAGACAAATTCTGTTTATTAAAAAAAGTCAATAAATGAAAGGTATAAATACATAGTACTGTGGTTAGTAATTGTATCAGTCAGGGTTCTCTAGAGGGACAGAACTAATAAGATATGTGTTTATATGAAGGAAAGTTTATTAAGGAGAATTGACTCACACCATCACAAGGTGAAGTCCCATGGTAGGCTGTCTGCAAACTGAGGAACAAGGAAGCCAGTAGTGGCTCAGTCTGAGTCCCCAAACCTCAAAAGTAGGGACACCAACAGTGCAGCCTTCAATCTGTGGCTGAAGGCCTGAGAGCCCCTGGCAAACCACCGGTGTAAGTTCAAGAGTCTAGAAGCCTGAGAACTTGGAGTCTGGTGTTTGAGGGCAGGAAGCATCCAGCACAACAGAAAAATGAGAGCCAGAAGACTTAGCAAATATGCTAATTCCACCTTCTTCTGCCTGCTTTTCCTAGCCATGCTGGCAACTGATTGAATGATGCCCAATCAGATTAAGGGTGGATCTCCCTCTCCCAATCCACTGACTCCAAAGTTATTTTCCTCTAGCAACACCCTCACAGACACACCCAGAAACAATACTTTGAATCCTTCAATCCAACCAAGTTGACACTTAACACTAACCATTACAGTAATTTTGTGTACCCAGCTTTACAACTGTAAACTTCTGAAATACTGTGATGGACAAAGTAAGTCTTTTGATGAGATTGATCAAAAACCATATTGGGTCACTACCACTTACGCAGTCACCTAAAGAGCCAAAATGTCTAGAAAGTTTGTCTTTCTCAAATGCAGAGGTACAAAGACATATCTTCATTTATTAAGGAAGCTTAGACAATTTTATGCTGTGTACTAGGGAAGTCAATAATGGAACTCTCAGTCTGAGGTCAAAAGCCATAGGAAGCCAGGTGTAAAGACCAAGGGGTCCATTGGTTTAAGTCGTGGATACAAAATGTTGGCAGGCCTGGAGCTCTGATGTTCAAGGCAACAGAATAAAAGTCCCAGCTCTCAGAGGTAGCTAAATTTGCCTTCTGTATTTGTTTTCTCTGGGCCCCAGTTGATTGGATGGTTCTTGACAGCACTGGGAGTAGGTCTTTGGGGTTTTTT
>NW_016814500.1:0-514 GCF_001698545.2 Rhinopithecus bieti | reverse complement strand
CAGAGGTGAAGCAGTGGGAGGTGTGTGCACCACCGCCATACAGAGGTGAAGCAGTGGGAGGTGTTCACCACCGCCATACAGAGGTGAAGCAGTGGGAGGTGTGTGCACCACCGCCATACAGAGGTGAAGCAGTGGGAGGTGTGTGCACCACCGCCATACAGAGGCGGAGCAGGAAACCCACATCACGTGGCAGAGGCACGTGCTTGATGGCACACAGTCCACGTGAAGCACACATGCTTATGGCATGACAGTTTTGCCCCCTGCCGTATGGAGGAGGAGAGGACAAACTGAGGAGGCTGGGTCCCTTCCCCCACAGAGTCCTAAGTCAGACTTGCCACAACCTCTGAAACTCTCAATAACCCATCCGAGAAAGTACACCAAAGAAATGAAGCCACTCAGAGAAGTGGCTTGAGGTGCCACTGGGATGGGAGGGGAAGGTTAGGGGTCCACAGGGCTGCATTTTCCCCTTGACTCTGTGTGCCTGGCTCGCCAGCCCCTCCCCTCTCCCTCTGCT
>NW_016814499.1:0-612 GCF_001698545.2 Rhinopithecus bieti | reverse complement strand
TGGAGCAGTTTGCTAACAATGTTTTCGTGTAATCTGCAAAGGGATATTTGGGATCACATTGAGGCCTATAGTGAATAAGGAAATATCCTCCGAGAAAACTAGAAAGAAGCTTTCTGAAAACTGCTTTGTGATGTTTCACTTCATCTTACAAAGTTACGCTGTTCTTTTCATTGAGCAGTTTGATAACACCGTTTTCATGGAATCTGCAATAGGATATTTGGCAGCTCACTGAAGCCTATAGTGACAAAGGAATTATACTCAGATAAAACCAAAAAGAATCTTTTTGAGAAACTGCTTTGTGATGTGTGAATTCATCTCACAGAGTAAAGCTGTTCGTTTCATTGAGCAGTTTGCTAACACTGTTTTCTTGAAATCTGAAATGGAATATTTCAGAGCAAATTGAAGTTTCTGATGACAAAAGAACTATTATCAGCAAAACCTAGAAAGAAGCTTCCTAAGAAAATAATTTATGACGTGTGAATTCATCTCACAGAGTTACACAGTTCTTTTCATTGATCATTTTGCTAACACTGTTTTCTTGGAATCCACAATGGGATATTTTGGAGTTCATTTTAAGCTTATGGTGACAAAGGAAATACCTTCATATAAAAA
>NW_016814498.1:0-1314 GCF_001698545.2 Rhinopithecus bieti | reverse complement strand
CTTCCTTCCTTCTCTCTCTCCCTTTCCTTCCTTCCTTTCTCTCTCTTTCTTTCCCTCTCTTTCTTTTCTTTTCTTTCTTTCTTTCCTTCCTTCCTTTCTTTCTCTCCTTTCTTTCTTAGTTGGATCGGAATAGCACTGAATCTGTACATTGCTTTGGGCAGCATGGTCATTTTAACAACATTTATTCTTTTGGCGGGGCACTGAGGCTCATGCCTGTAATCCCAGCACTTTGGAAGGCCGAGGCGGGAGGATTACGAGGTCAGGAGAGCGAGACCATCCTGGCGAACACGGTGAAACCCCGTCTCTACTAAAAATACAAAAAAATTAGCCTCCGGTTGTGGCGGGCGCCTGTAGTCCCAGCTACTCGAGAGGCTGAGGCAGGAGAATGGCTGGGAACCCGGGAGGCGGAGCTTGTCATGAGCCGAGATCGCGCCACTGCACTCCAGCCTGG
The DNA here is from genome assembly GCF_001698545.2 of Rhinopithecus bieti. Classification (NCBI taxonomy): domain Eukaryota; kingdom Metazoa; phylum Chordata; class Mammalia; order Primates; family Cercopithecidae; genus Rhinopithecus; species Rhinopithecus bieti. Next base: position 863 of record NW_016814498.1, on the reverse strand, counting down.
GCCACAGAGCGAGACTCCGTCTCAAAAACAAACAAACAAACAAAAACCCCAATATTGATTCTTCTTATTCTTGAGCATGGAATGTTTTTCCATTTGTTTGTGCTGTCTCTTATTTCTTTCAAGAGCATTTTGTAGTTTTGCAATTCTTGTTGTAGAGCTTTTTCACTTCCTTTGTTAGCTGTATTACTAGGTATTTTATTTTGTGTGTGTGTGGCTATTGTGAATGGAATTGTGTTCTTGATTTGGTTCTTCAGTTTGGACATTGTCGGTGTATAGAAATGCTACGGATTTTTGTACATTGATTTTTGTATCCTGAAACTTTGCCAAAGTTGTTTATCAGATCTAGAAGCTTTTGGGTAGAGGCTATGGGGTTTTCTAGGTATAAAATCATATAGTCTCTAAAGAGATCATTTGGCTGGGCGCGGTGGCTCAAGCCTGTAATCCCAGCACTTTGGGAGGCCGAGGCGGGCGGATCACAAGGTCAGGAGATCTAGACCATCCTGGCTAACACGGTGAAACCCTGTCTCTACTAAAAGTACAAAAAACTAGCCGGGCGAGGTGGCGGGCGCCTGTAGTCCCAGCTACTCGGGAGGCTGAGGCAGGAGAATGGCGTGAACCTGGGAGGCGGAGATTGCAGTGAGCTGAGATCCGGCCAGCTTGGGCGACAGAGCGAGACTCCGTCTCAAAAAAAAAAAAAAAAAAAGAGAGATCATTTGACTTCCCCTCTTCCTATTTGGATGCCTTTTATTTCTGTCTTTTGCCTGACTGCTCTGGCTAGGACTTCCAGTACTGTGTTGAATAGAAGTGGTTAGAGTGGGTATCATTGTCTTGCTGTTTTCAAGGGGAATGCTTCCAGCTTTTGC
>NW_016814497.1:0-1309 GCF_001698545.2 Rhinopithecus bieti | reverse complement strand
GCATTATGCTGAGGAGAGAGGCATTATGCTGATGAGAAACATGGGAATCAATAGTGATAAGCAACAAAAGTAGAAAAAGTGACAAGCACAGAAGTTAGGTTGGTGCAAAAGTAACTGCAGTTTTTGAAATTAAAATTAATTAAAATTAGTTGCCAAGGCCAGGCGCAGTGGCTCAAGTCTATAATCTCAGCACTTTGGGAGGCCTAGACAGGCGGATCACGCAGTCAGGAGATCGAGACCATCCTGGCTAACACGGTGAAACCCCGTCTCTACTAAAAAATACAAAAAACTAGCCGGGTGAGGTGGCGGGCACCTGTAGTCCCAGCTACTCGGGAAGCTGAGGCAGGAGAATGGCTAAACCCGGGAGGCGGAGCTTGCAGTGAGCTGAGATCTAGCCACTGCACTTCAGCCTGGGCGACAGAGCAAGACTCCGTCTCAAAAAAAAAAAAAAAAAAAATTAGTTGCCAAAACCGTAATTATTTTGCACCAACTTAATACATTAGGTGGGATAATAGAAAAAAAGCCTAAGCTGAAAAGCTAATAGTGGACTTAATAATGAAATAATGATAATTTGGTTTTATTTGAATTTATCTGTAGAGAAGGCAGACAGATAAACAGATAATTCATAAATATTTTAAGGAAAATTTCATGAGAAAACGTACTAATACTTGTCTTGTGAAGGAGTAAACTTAAGTTATTTGGAAAGTATCTCTCATTCTTAAGTGATGCCAAATAATAAAGATGTTTACAAACATATGTAATGTACATATTTAATTTATGTACAAATATTTCATATGTTTATATGCATGCAAACTTTCAGATATTGTATAGATAGACAGGGGAATCTGTAGTCAAGTGTGATAATAAAAGACTTTAGCTGTTCTTTACTAATTAGATGTTCTTTTAGAACCAAATCTGTTACCTACATAGCGGTAGGAAAAAAAAGAAAAGGCAGATTACTCAATTAGCTGCTTGTTTTGTCTACATCATTGCCAAGAAATCTGTTTTTTTTAAAAAACTGTTCAGAGTATACCTTTAAGTAATACCTGGAATTGTGATACTTTATTTTTTTAAATTTTATTTATTTATCTTTTTTTTTTTTTTTGAGACGGAGTTTTTTTCTGTCGCCCAGGCTGGTTTGCAGTGGTGCAATCCTGGCTCACTGCAACCTCTGCCTCCAGGATTCAAGTGATTCTCCTGCCTCAGCCTTCCAGATAGCTGGGACTACAGGTGCATGCCACCACGCCCAGCTCATTTTTTTTATTTTAGTAGACACAGGGTTTCACCGTGTTAGCCAGGATGATCTCGC
>NW_016814496.1:5646-7736 GCF_001698545.2 Rhinopithecus bieti | reverse complement strand
CTCTTTTTTTTTTTTCAAAATGCTTTGGGGAATCACAAAAGGACCAGGAAAAAACTGACTCAGATTTAAAATAGAGTGAAAGAAAAAAACATAAAAATCTGTAAATGTTTTATAGTTGTCTATAATGCACGTAGATTTTGCCAAATTGATTTTAGTAAAAAAAATTGAAGGAATGCTGTTTTATATTGCATAACAATAGATGTTAATGTTAATGAAAAAATAAGCACACTCCACATACAAGTTATACTTGCATGGTACATGGCAAATTTTTAAGAGACTTTGTATTTTATGCAATAGTTATATAAATTCATAACTTAGAATTTTATCACAGTAACTGTGTTCCATTATTCCCACATGTATGGGAATATGCAGGTGGGAATATTGGAACATACCTGTATGGGAATATTGAAACACAGTTACTTCGGCAAAATATAAAATGTAGCAATGTGGCAAATCTGAAGGGAAACTTACCTAAGGTAAGAGCTACTTGGCTAAAAGGAATTTTTCCTTTTCCAAGTTCAGCTTTGTTTTGATCATGTATTACAATGGAGTGTATAGTTTATCATACCTGAACACTAAAGATAGACTTTAAAAATCAAAGTTTCCAGAGTTAGTTACCTTTAAAATCTTCAAATACATTTTTCATACATGAAAAATATTTTGACAGGCTTTGTTCTCAATTTCACTGATATTAAAGAGACATTAAAATAATTTTCGAGGTGATGATCTGGATACTGTATCTTATAGAACCCAAGACTGGATGAGAACTGACTTTAAACCATAGATGTTATCTTAAAAAATAAAACATTATTTTCTTGGTACTTTGTGACAAATATTCTATACAAATCCATTTTTTTCTTTGTTTTTTATTTCCAGTTATTCAGGCTTCCTTTTCACAACTACACAATGGGAAACTGTCCCATTGATTGGAAAAGAATGCACACTGATGAATAACATGATGCCATACATTATGCAAAAGCCAAGCTGCCTGAAATATCCCTGTAATGTGTTATTGTTCTCTTTGGCAAAGAAGTAAAACTAATGGTGAATGCTGCTTGATTTTCACAATATTTCGCAAGGTCATAATTTTTTTTTGTTTCTGATTTTAGATTTTATTCATCAATATATGTTGTATTTTTAAATTTTATTCTATTATCTAGAATAACCAAATACATAGTCTTAATTTATAATTGATTGTATTTTCCTACCTCTATATCATATGGTGGTCAATAACATGAAATCTTTTAGACTTTGTAGTCCTCTAAGAACTGTTGTTTTTCTGTCTGTGCTTTATGTGATACAATTCTTTGAAAAACATGTGTATTTAATTCTAAATTTCCATGCATGTGCTTATAATAATTATATAACATTAGAGAATTAATGCTAATGCTGAATAATTTTAATTTTCTCAATTTCTCAAACATCTCATGAAAATAAATTTTATGAAATGACCCCTACCATCTCCCAATAATTTTGGAATAATCTGGTTTAAAATAAAGTGTATGTTTTATTTGTTGAAGGACTTTCAAATGTATGGAATATGCATATTTGTTTATATTCTTCACAGAATATTTCTTGGAACCAGTGGGATCATTGTTGTATAAAACACACTCACAGAAGTGTTGCTTTTACTCCTTTTGCCAAATAAAATGCTTGTACTTCTTGATTCATTTTATAAATTAATATCACTATTGCAATTCAGATTTCAATAGACTTTATTCAGTACCTAGTGATGGTAAATGGAAAGAAATATACTATTAAATGAATACTAGTCTAAATGTATTCCCATTTAATTTTATCTTTAAATAATAATTTGCATATTTCTTAGGTAATTTAATCTATACACTCACCTTATATAATTAAGCCTATTCTATTTTTTTTCTAGTTGAAATCTTATTTCAGACCTAGGAGTGTAAAAGAAGTCCTCACTATTATTAACAATATTTGAACATTATACTGTTTAAAGAGTGCATTCTTTAGTATTTTAAATGCCAAGATCTAATATAGAATGATATACTTAATAAAAGTTAGGGTTTAGGATGAAAGTCATAATCCAAAAAATAAATGGAAGCCAAAGGTCAAAGTTAAGA
>NW_016814496.1:0-1313 GCF_001698545.2 Rhinopithecus bieti | reverse complement strand
TTTTTTGTGACAGAGTCTCGCTTTGTCGCTCAGGCTGGAGTGCAGTGGTGCGATCTCGGCTCACTGCAAGCTCCTTCTCCTGGGTTCATGCCATTCTCCTGCCTCAGCCTCCGAGTAGCTGGGACTACAGGCGTGCACACCCACGCCAGGCTAATTTTCTGTATTTTTAGTAGAGACGGGGTTTCACTGTGTTAGCCAGGAAGGTGTCCATCTCCTGACCTCGTGATCCGCTCGCCTCAGCTTCCCAAAGTGCTGGGATTACAGGCATGAGCCACCACGCCCAGCAGAATTACTAAGAGTTCTTGAAACACTTGATACCTTGGCACAAACCAGGAGTTTTGTTTTCTTGATTTTATGTATATTTCATGGTCCATGTGCATGTCTGTGTGTATATAATATTATATACATAAATATATATATGCGCTTAATTTTAAGATGCCGTAAAAATTCTACTTGTATCCGGGATTGAGAATCCCTGACGTATTTGAACTTATTCACTTTAAAGACAAGAGAATTAATGTAATGACAGTACTTTGTTATGGTTCTACAATCCTGTCTCACTTAGAGAGTTAAGACCAGAAACCAGGTTTCCTGTTCTTAATTCAGTGTTCTTTCCACTATTCTACTGGTAGCCACCGTCTTCATGGCAAATTACATATGTAGTGTTTAATCTCTTCCAGGCAACTTTCCGAGTGTTTTAGATGTATTAATTTATTTAATCTTCACAGTAACCATATAAAGTAAGTATATATGACATTATTATTTTCCATTTTACAGATGAGAATTATGAGGCCCAGACAGAGTAGCTAAACTTTCCAAAGTTGCGTGCCTAGCTCATAGCAGAGCTATGTAATTTAAATCGGGACCACCTGGCTTCAGAGTATTTTCTCTTAACCTCTGTATACCAGTGTCCCAATAATTTTTTATAGCATTCTCCAATCTGAATTCTATTTTCATTTCGTACAAAATATCACATAGTATGAGGTAGTTTTTGGAGGTGGTATAGATATTTTTTTTTAAAAAACATCATTATTTGGTAAATTCCATGTCACACTTTTGACTAAAATTTTTCTTCAGAAGTAGCTTGCTGTTAATTCACTCTCATATAGACTTTAATACTCAAAAGAATTATTTAAAATATGTTAGTATTCACATTCACTAATTTAAAATGTTAGTATTTATATATTTATAATTTAATTTTTAGCTCAATTTTAAATTCATTTAATTTTACATTCAGATAGAATATAAATTTTTAATGATTGCATTGTATCTGATGTTGCTCTTCTCAATCTTTATACATTTTCTGGTCATTA
>NW_016814495.1:0-1316 GCF_001698545.2 Rhinopithecus bieti | reverse complement strand
ACCCACTAATAAGGGGGGGCACTGCTGTACTGTACTTTTCTCACCTTACAAGTTTGTGGTATGGATCAAATAAGAACATATTAAAATGTTTTGTTAACTGTAAGGTGCCAGGTATATTTTAATTATTGTGATTATTTTACAAAGCCCCTGAATCATATTGTATTGGAATTAATACTGATACAGAAAAGAGAGAGAGAGCGCTAATTATTGAATACCTATTTTTTGAGTATTGTTTTTATCTCATTTAATTCTTACAAAAAGACTGAAAAGATACAGAACATGCTTCATTTTCTCTGTAAGGATTATAATAGCACCCACTTCAAGGGGCTATTGTGAGAATTAATAAAAAATACAGACTTACTGCTTAAAAACAGTACCTGGTATACAATGAACACACAAATGTTGGTTCACTAAGGGCCCAGCCTGTTATTTGAACACATTTACTCAAGTTTATTTCTCTCTAATAACAATGTATTTCATTTCTGGAAGTTTTATCTGGACTTAGTTCTTTCACAAATCTGCCTTTATTTTAAAAAAATAACATGGTGTTCTTGCCTCATGTTTTAAATTCCTTTTGTCTTTATCTTTCCAAACATAGTCTTTTCTTCAATGTTGCTGTTATGTAAAATGTGCAAGTCTAATCTTGCTAGTTGTTACATTTGATTCTCACAGGGATTGCTTTTTCTAACTAAATGATTTATTAGCTGCTAGAACAAAGGTATTCAATCTTTTGGCTTCTCTGGGCCACATTGGAAGAAGAAGAATTGTCTTGGGCCACACATAAAATACACTAACACTAAAGATAGGTGATGCGCTAAAAAAGAAAAACACGCACACACAAATCTCGACTTTTTTTTTTTTGAGACAGAGTCTTGCTCTGTCGCCCAGGCTGGAATGCAGTGGCCAGATCTCAGCTCGCTGCAAGCTCCGCCTCCCGGGTTCATGCTATTCTCCTGCCTCAGCCTCCGGAGTAGCTGGGACTACAGGCGCCCACCACCTCGCCCGGCTAGGTTTTTTGTATTTTTTAGTAGAGACGGGGTTTCACCGTGTTAGCCAGGATGGTCTCGATCTCCTGACCTCGTGATCTGCCCGTCTCGGCCTCCCAAAGTGCTGGGATTACAGGCTTGAGCCACCGCGCCCGGCCAAATCTCGACATGTTTTAAGAAAGTTCACAAATTTGTGTTGGGTGGCATTCAAAGCCATCCTGGGCCGCATGTGGGCTGTGGGTTGGACAAGCTTGTGCTATAATGTCACACATACACTAGCAAAAGAAATCTTAGTCCCCATAATGTTTTAAATCATAGATTATTGGCTGG
>NW_016814494.1:0-1274 GCF_001698545.2 Rhinopithecus bieti | reverse complement strand
TAACATTCTCCTGACTTTGAATCCCGAGTAGCGGGGTCTTTGGGCTCTCGCCATCTTTCCCGGCTAGATTTTTGTGTTTTTTAGTTTAGACGGGGTTTCACCAGGTTAGCTAGCGCGGAGGGGATCTCCTGACCTCGTGATCCGCCCATCTCGGCCTCCCAAAGTGCTGGGATTACAGGTGTGAGCCACCATGCCCAGCCTCTCTCTCTCTCTCTTTTTTTTTTAGACATAGTCTTGCTCTGTCACCAGCCTAGAGTGCAGTGGCGCCATAGACATGAGCCACCGTGCCTGGCCTACCGTGGCAATTTGTAAACATTTTGATTTTAGGTTCAGGGGTACATGTGCAGGTTTGTTATACAGATAAACTCATGTCTTGGGGGTTTGTTGTAGGAATTATTTTGTCACCCAAGTACTAAGCCTAGTATCCAATAGTTAGTTTTTCTGCTCTTCTCCCTCCTCCCACCCTCCACTCTCAAGTAGGCCCCAGCGTGTGTTGTTCCTTTCTTTTCGTGCATGAGTTCTCATCATTTAGCTCCCAATTATAGGTGACAACATGTGGTATTTGGTTTTCTGTTCTTGCGTTAGTTTGCTAAGGATAGTGGTCTCCAGCTCCGTCCATATTCCTGCAAAGGACATGATCTCGTTTTTGTTTTGTTTTTTTCTTGTTTGAGACAGAGTCTCACTCTATTGCCCAGGCTGGAGTGCAAGGGCATGGTCTCGGCTCACTGCAACTTCTACCTCCCTGTTCAAGCAATTCTCCTGTCTCAGCCTCCCGAGTAGCTGGGATTACAGGCATGCACACCACACCCGGTTAATTTCTGTATTTTTAGTAGAGTTAGGGTTTTGCCATGTTGGCCAGGCTGGTCTCAAACTCCTGACCTCAGGTGATCTACCAGCCTCGGCCTCCCAAAGTGCCGAGATTACAGGAATGAGCCCCTGATTATTTCTTTTTTAGGAGGTAAAACATTAACATGATTCTAAAAGTTAGAGCTGGCCAGTCATGGTGGCTCATGCATGTAATCCTGGCACTTTGGGGATGCCGAGGTTGGTGGATCACCTGAGATCAGGAGTTCCAGACCAGCCTGACCAACATGGTGAAACCCCATCTCTACTAAAACACAAAATTAGCCAGGTGTGGTGGCGGGAGCCTGTAATCCCAGCTACTCAGGAGGCTGAGGCATGAGAATCACTTGAACCCAGAGGCAGAGGTTGCAGTGAGCCAGGATTATGCCGTTGCACTCCAGCCTAGCTGACACAGCAAGACTCTGTCTCAA
>NW_016814493.1:0-1367 GCF_001698545.2 Rhinopithecus bieti | reverse complement strand
TCTTCTGAGTGACCTACCTCGGAATGCTGTGCACCTGCAGGCCAGCCAGCCTCCTTGCTCACCATGAGCCCTCCTGCCTCACCGCTGCCTTCCCACTGTGGAAGGTTTCTATACAAAGGAGGGATAGGGGACGGGACCACCCAGGGGCTCTCCCGGTTCACACCAGTGGCGCCTCTTGGAGTGGAGGAGACCACAGCTTCCCCTTCCCTGGCCAGCCGGTAATCGAAAGGGCAGACAGGTCAGTAATTCACTCGAAGCGCTGGGGCGCATCCTCCGCGCCTCCCGGACCAGGTCAGTCAGTGCCGCGCGCACTCGGGCCAGGGTGCTCGCCTCTTGCTGCCGCGCCTGCTCCTCTCCAGAAGGCTGCGGCGCCCTCTCCTAACCCCAGCCCCGAGGCTGCCAGGAGCCTCGCCGTCCCGCCACCACCTCCTCTTCCACCTGACGGCACGTTAGGTATTCCAACGCCACGATCTCATCCCCGCCCCAGGCCGGGCTGTGGCTCGGGGACCTGGAACCTGGGGCTTCCGCTGCATTAGCAGAAAGGCGCGGACCTCGCTCCTAGCGCTTCGCGGACCCCACCCCTCCTCCGTCCAGTTGTACCGGCTGGGAAGCAGCCGAGTAGACAGACGGACAGACGGACTCCAGGCCGCCAGTGGTTGGCACCAAGCTGGGGCGGCACAGTGGCCGGGGAAGCCGAGCCCCGGAGGGGACCCATCCGGCGGCCGACGCGCCCTGGAGCCAGATCTTTGCCCCTCTCCGGGCCTCAGTTTCTCTATCTATAAAGAGGTGGAGGTTGGACTCGCTAGGGGCCTGAAGAGTCAACATGGAAAGACGCGGGCTACTCCGGGCCCAGGCTCTCCTGACAGGGGTCCCCGCCCCTACACAGTTCCACCTGCCCCCCACATTCCCTGTCGCCCGCCGGAGTCCTCCCACTCCAGCCCCGCCCCATCCGCCCTCAGATTCTTTCCAGATGTGCGCAGCGGGAGGGGCCTGGGGACGGGGACCTGCCTCTGCTCAGAGAGGAGAAGGCCCCTGCCTGGGTCCTGACTGCGCAGGGGTCGCACTCCAGAGGAGGAGATCTCCGGCCGTGCCCTCAGTGCAGGGTCCTACAGAGGGGTGAGATGCGGCGGCTCCGCCCCAGGCAGCTGCTGGAGCCATCCGGAGAGGCGAGGAAGTCTGAGTGCGCTGCCCGGGCTCAGCCCCGGCCCCCCGGCCCACCCTGGCCGCCAGCGCCCTGTACCTGCTGCGCCCCAGCGCCGAGCCGCGCCCAGCCGGCCGAACGCTCTCCCCTCGTCTCAGCTGCGCTATGCGGGCTCGGGCTCCTTCCATTCAAGTCAAGCAGGGCGCTCCGCGACGCAAGTTTTGTT
>NW_016814492.1:0-2383 GCF_001698545.2 Rhinopithecus bieti | reverse complement strand
GTCTGTCATAAATAGCTCTTATTATTTTGTGATACATTCCATCAATACCTAGTTTATCAAGAACTTTTAGCATGAAATGGTGTTGAATTTTGTTGAAGGCCTTTTCTGCATCTATTGAGATAATCATGCGGTTTTTGTCTTTGGTTCTGTTTATGTGATGGGCTATGTTTTTTGATTCACATATGTTAAACCAGCCTTGCATCCAAAGTATGAAGCCAACTTGATCGTGGTGGATAAGCTTTTTGATGTGCTGCTGGATTTGGTTTGCCAGTATTTTATTGAGGATTTTTGAATTGATGTTCATCAGGATATTGGTCTAAAATTCTCTTTTTTTGTTGTGTCTCTGCCAGACTTTGTTATCAGGATGATGTTGGCCTCATAAAATGAGTTAGGGAGGATTCCCTCTTTTTCTATTCATTGGAATAGTTTCAAAAGGAATCATACCAGCTCCTCTTTGTACCTCTGGTAGGATTCGGCTGTGAATCCATCTAGTCCTGGCCTTTTTTTGGTTGGTAGGCTGTTAATTTTGTCTCAATTTCAGAGCCTGTTATTGGTCTATTCAAAGATTCAACTTCTTCCTGGTTTAGTCTTGGGATGGTGTATGTATCCAGGAATTTAAGAGTGGGATGATATATTAAATATGCTGAAAGAAAAAAGTATTCCAACCAAGAAGACTTACCTTGTAGAATTAAGTTGCATACAAAAACTACTTTCATCGTTCCCTCCAACAATTTATGTTGTTCATATCCTGAGATTTTTATATTGTGCATTATTTAACAATATATATATTTTTCATAGATTTTAAACTTCATTGTAGACATATGTATGATTTACACACCACCATTACAATATTGAAGTATTCTGGGTTTGGCTATGAGATTTATACATTCATGAAGTTGGTTTTTTGAAAAAATAAACAAATTGAAATACCCTTAGTTAGTCTGGTTAAGAGAAAAGAAAGAAGACAAACAAAATTAAAAATGAAAGTGAAGACAAGAAATGCCTCAGAAATAAAATGGACAGATAGGGCTCTTGTAAGAAATTATATGCCAATCAATTAGATAACCTAGAGAAAACAGATAAATTCATAGAGAAAGGCAACCCACCAAGACTGAGTCAGGAAGAAACAGAAAGCCTGAACAGATGAATAATAAGTAATAAGATAGAAGAAGTAATTTTAAAAACTCCCAAAAAAAACAACATAACTCAGGTCCAGATGAATTCACAGCTGAATGTTAGCAAATATTCAAAGAATTAATACTGGTACTTCTCAAACTCTTTCAAAAAATTGAGCTAACACATTTTATGAAGCCAGCCTCACTTTGATACCTAAGCAAGACAAAAACATCACAAGGAAAGGAAACTGTAGGCCAGTGACTCTGATGAATATTCACGCAAAATTTCTTAAAATATTAGCAAACCATATCCTACAGCATATCAAAAAGATTATATATCACAACCAAGTGGGATTTATACCCAGCAAGCTAGGCTGGTTGAACATATGCAAATTAATTAATATGATACATCACATTAATAGAATGATAGTAACAAACCATATGATTATCTCATTGACATAGAAAAGCATTTGACAAAGTCCAACATCCTTTCTTGATTTAAAAACTCTCTCAACAGTGTGGGCATAGAAAAGTTTTCCAACATAATAAAGGCCATTTATTTTAAAAACTACAGGTAACATTTTAATCAATTGGAGACAACAAAGTTTTCCACTAAGATTTGGCACAAGGCAAGGATGTCCACTCTTGCCACTTCTATTCAACGTAGTGCTGGAAGTACCAGCAAGAGCAATTAGACTAAAAAGAGGAACAAAATATGTACAAACACAAAAGAAAGAAGTAAAATTATTTCTATTTACAGATGACATAATTCTGTGTTAATCACCCCCCCACACAGATTACACAACAAATGTCTGTTAGAAATAATAAATGAGTTCATTGAAGTTTCAGGATATGAAACCAACATATAAAAATCAGTAGTTATGGATTAGACTAGAAAAATCAGTAGTATTTTTCCACATAAATAGTGACCTAACTGATAAATAAATCAAGAAATCATTTCTGGCTGGGTGTGGTGGCTCATGCCTGTAATCCCAGCACTTTGGAAGGCCAAGGCAGTTGGATCACTTGAGGTCAGGAGCTCAAGACCAGCCTGGTCAATATGGTGAAACCCCATCTACACTAAAATACAAAAAAATCAGCCGGGTGTGGTGGTGTGTGCCTGTAGTCCCAGCTAATTAGGAGACGGAGACAAGAGAATCCCTTGAACTCAGGAGGTGGAGGTTTCAGTGAGCTGGCATCATGCCACTGCAGCAGTCTAGTATGGACTACAGAGGAAGACCTCATCTCAAAAAAAAAAAAAAAAAAAA
>NW_016814491.1:0-593 GCF_001698545.2 Rhinopithecus bieti | reverse complement strand
CTATTCAGCCATCTTGCTACACCTCTCATTCATTTCTTATTAAGATAATATTGCATTTAATCATTCAGAGAAGACGATTTCAATGTATACTCAATTATTTAAATTTGATATATATTAAATATAAAGAATTTGATGCTGTCCTGATGGCTTCCATTATATACTATAACATTTCATTATTAAATATTATATATATGTTAGTAATCATAACCTATTTTTGTATTTATCTTAAGTTCTAGGGTACATGTACACAATGTGCAGGTTTGTTACATAGGTATACATGTGCCATGTTAGTTTGCTGCACCCATCAACTCATCATTTACATTAGGTATTTTCCTAATGCTATCCGTCCCCCAGCCCCCACTTCCCAACAGACCCCGGTGTGTGATGTTCTCCTTCCTGTGTCCAGGTGTTCTCATTGTTCAACTCCCACCTATGAGTGAGAACATGCGGTGTTTGGTTTTCTGTCCTTGTAATAGTTTCCTTAGAATGCTGGTTTCCAACTACATCCATATCCCTGTAAAGGACATGATCTGATTCTTTTTATGGCTGCGCAGTATTTTATGGTGTATATGTGCCACATTTTCTTAATCCAG
>NW_016814490.1:217627-220625 GCF_001698545.2 Rhinopithecus bieti | reverse complement strand
AGCTCTTGTAAAGCAGGCCTAGTGGTAACAAAATCTCTCAGAGTTTGATTTTCTGTAAAGGATTTTATTTCTCCTTCACTTATGAAGCTTAATTTGGCTGGGTATGAAATAATGGGTTGAAAATTCTTTTCTTTAAGAATGTTGAATATTGGCCCCACTCTCTTCTGGCTTGTAGGGTTTCTGCTGAGAGACATGTTGTTAGTCTGATGGGCTTCCCTTTGTGTGTAACTCGACCTTTCTCTCTGGCTACTCTTAACATTTTTTCCTACATTTCAACCTTGGTGAATCTGACAATTATGTGTCTTGGGGTTGTTCTTCTTGAGGAGTATCTTTGTGGTGTTCTCTGTATTTCCTGAATTTGAATGTTGGCCTGCCTTGCTAGGTTGGGGAAGTTCTCCTGGTAATATCCTGAAGAGTGTTTTCCAGCTTGGTTCCATTCTCCCCATCACTTTCAATTATACCAATCAAACATAGATTTGGTCTTTTCACATAGTCCCATATTTCTTGGAGGCTTGTCCATTTCTTTTCACTCCTTTCTCTCTAAACTTCTCTTCTCACTTCATTTCATTCATTTTATCTTCAATCACTGATACCTTTTCTTCCACTTGATCAAATTGGCCTACTGAAGCTTTTGCATGCCTCCTGTAGTTCTCATGCCATGGTTTTCAGGTGTATCAGGTCATTTAAGGTCTTGTTTACACTGTTTATTCTAGTTAGCCATTAGTCTAATCTTTTTTCAAGGTTTTACCTTCCTTGCTATGGGTTCAAATATCCTCCTTTAGCTTGGAGAAGTTTGTTATTACCGACCTTCTGTAGTCTACTTCTGTCAATTTGTCAAAGTCATTCTCTGTCCAGCTTTGTTGCATTGCTGGTGAGGAGCTGCAATCATTTGGAGGAGAAGCGGCACTCCGGTTTTAGAATTTTCAGATTTTCTTCTGTGGTTTCTCCTCATTTTGTGGTTTTATCTACATTTGGTCATTGATGGTGGTGACCTACAGTTGGGGTTTTGGTGTCAGTGTCCTTTTGTTGATGTTGATGCTATTTCTTTCTGTTTGCTACTTTTCCTTCCAACAGGCAGGTCCCCACCTGCAGGTTTGTTGGAGTTTCCTGGAGTTCCATTCCAAACCCTGTTTCCCTGGGTATCAACAGTGGAGGCTGCAGAACTGCAAATATTGTAAAACAGCAAACATTGCTGCCTGATCCTTCCTCTGGAAGCTTCATCCCAGAGTGGCACCTGGCTGTATGAGGTGTCAGTCTGCCTCTACTCAGAGGTGTCTCCCAGTTAGGCTACTTGGGGTCAGGGACCCACTTGAGGAGGCAGTCTGTCCATCTCAGAGCTCAAACACTGTGCTGGGAGAATCACTGCTCTCTTCAGAGCTATCAGACAGGGATGTTTAGGTCTGTAGAAGTTTCTGCTGCCTTTTGTTCAGCTGTGCCCTGCCACCAGAGGTGGAGTCTACCAAGGTGGGCAGACCTCTTTGATCTGTGGTAGGCTTCACCCAGTTTGAGCTTCCTGGCCACTTTGTTTACCTACTAAAGCCTCAATGATGGTGAACACCCCTCCCCAACCAGTCGGCCCTCTCGCAGTTTAGTCTCAGACTGCTGTGCTAGCAGTGAGCAAGGCTCTGTGGGTATGGGACTGACTGAACCAGGCACGGGATATAATCTCCTGGTATGCCATTTGCTAAGACCATTGGAAAAGTGCAGTATTAAGGCAGGAGTGTCCTGATTTTCCCGGTACAGTCAGTCATGGCTTCCCTTGAGTAGGAAAGGGAAATCCCCAGTCTCTTACACTTCCAGGGTGAGGTGATGCCCCGCCCTGCTTTGGCTCACCCTCTGTGGGCTGCACCCATTGTCCAACCAGTCCCAATGAGGTTAACCTGGTTCCTCAGTTGAAAATGCAGAAATCATTTGTCTTCTGTATCAATCATTCTGGGAGCTGCAGACCAGAGCTGTTCTTATTTGGCCACCTGGTTCATCACTATACATTTATAAACTTATATTTCTAAAGAAGATATACAAGCAGCCAACAAGTATATGAACAAAAGGTCAACATCACTGCTCATTTGGGAAATGCAAATCAAAACCACAGTGAGATACCACTGAGCATTAGATAAATGCAAATCAAAACCACAGTGAGATATCATCTCACACTAGTTAGAATGCGTATAATTGCAAAGTCAAAAAACAACAAATGCTGGTGAGGTTGCAGAGAAAAGGTAACACTTATATACTGTTGGTGGGAATGTAAATTAGTTCAACCATTGTGGAAAGAGGTGTGGTGATTACTCAAAAAACTAAAAGCAGAACTACCAGTTGACCCAGCAATCCTATTACTGGATATATGCCCAAATGAATATAAATCATTCTACCATAAATACACATGTACATGTTATGCCCAGACCATTTATTCCCCGAAGAAGACCACCAGAGTCCAGAGTCAAAGTCAAGTGGCAAGGATCTTTAATGCAAGTTTGAACTTGGTCCCCCCGTTCTACAACATACAAGAGGGCCTTGAACAATGCGTGCACTTGCTTTTTATAGCCTAATGTAAACAGGACTTGTAAAGTTGCAGAGGAACGAGGGAATTCTCTAGGTTACAGCATTACAATTGGTTAACATTTTAAGTTTATACATTTAGCAGTTTTCTATTGGTTCCCACGCTTTCACAAACGGCTGTGTCTTTATCGGGGACTTTCCAGGTGGTGTCTTTCTAAAGTTGAGATATATGGTAGTCTTTGAGTTGAAAGATATATGGTGGGGAGACATATGGTGGGATGTGCTCAGGAAGTTGAGAGACATATGGAGGGGAGACATATGGTGGGATGTGTTTATACGGGGCTCAGGAAGTTGAGAGATATATGGCAAGCACTGGTAATTAGAACAGAAAAAGAACAAGACAGGGACTTTCACAATGCTTGTCTATACAACGTCTGGAATCTATAGATAACATAATCGGTTAGGTCCGGGGTCAACTTTTAACTAGGCTCAAGGCGCC
>NW_016814490.1:185560-214123 GCF_001698545.2 Rhinopithecus bieti | reverse complement strand
AAAAAAAAAAAAAAAAAATCTTAAGAAAGAAACTTAAAGCCAAAAGTTTTGAATATTATGTCAAAATTACATGCTCACCTTTTTGTTGCTGTTCCTTTTTTAAAAAATGCATTTTTTTCTCTCTGTAAAATAATGGTGTTCCCTTCCCATTGGAAAGATACTTTCAGATCCTAATCATTGGGGTAAACATTCTTTTTAAAACTCTTGTTTACAATAATAAAAACCTACTTTGTCCATACAGATCATATATTGCCAGATATTTTTCAAAAACTTAATTTTAACCTTATGACATCAGTTTTAATAGCAGTCATTATACTATTATTCCAGGAGATTCATGGGGCACCCGGGTACTCTGTGTAATTGCAGTGATCTGTAGCCACATTTAATATGACATGTTCAATGTTTTATCTCACAGCCTCACTGCTTAGAGTCTTCTTCATCCACCCAATATTGAAGTAATGAAATGGCCATTAATAGATCCATCACTGATCTCATTCTGTGACATCTTTGTCAGAATAATATAAAATCAATGTAAAGAATTTTGTGAAATTATGAAAATTTAGAAAAAATTAAATTTCATTTATAAAACCTGCATGCTTTCATTATGGTTTTATTCTATTTATATAATTCAATGTACATATATTACATTTATATAAATTTTTTTATCTCATTGCATGTGCCTTTTCTTCTGACACAAAAATTGTGATGTTGTTCTGTTCATCATTTTGTTCTGTAGTATCCAACAATACCTGTACTATGGCTGACAGTGTAATTTAATATTTTTTGACAAAATAATTGTGATGGCATGGTACACATATTGTATACATTTTTAACCATTTCTCAATGTAAGATATTTGAATTACCACCAGTGTTTATTTTATGAATGTCTGTCACAAATATTGAATCTGACCATCATGATTTAGTTGTTCTCTGTATAGTTTCTTCTGAGTATATTTTTAAGCCAATGGCTATATGCATTTTATAACACTTAATACTTTTCCCCAAGTGTCTTATTCTTTTAACATATACAAGCATTATCTGAGAATCTAACACATAATGGAAAAGCAAGCAAATTTGTGGCAACAATTATTTTATGTAAGAAAGAATTAGAGGACAGACTGCACAACTATTGACTTGGATTCAAACCTACCTTCTGCAAATGAATAACAACAGCTAGTACTAGTATTTATCAGTATTGTACTACTAGTCATTCTTGCCCTTGTCTTCCTTCTCCACCTACTCTCTTCCCCCTTCTAACAGCATCATCACTTTCCTGTAATGTGAATGGGGAAAATTTTTGAGAATAAGGTTAGAGT
Source organism: Rhinopithecus bieti (assembly GCF_001698545.2). NCBI lineage: Eukaryota > Metazoa > Chordata > Mammalia > Primates > Cercopithecidae > Rhinopithecus > Rhinopithecus bieti. The sequence goes on along the minus strand of NW_016814490.1, from coordinate 212,807 downwards.
GCATAGAATTTTCATTGGTCTTACTTCTGTCTTTGTCCTTTGAGAAATTACCACACAGAGCCTATGCAATTTTCATTCAACATAAACACTAGGATTTAACTCAGCTAAGATTTCAGTTTTCTGTTGAATAAGAAGGTAGACAAAAAGATCTCTTAAGGATTATATAATAAAGTGATGAGGAATGCTTACTTTCTACTTATGTCTCAAAAGAATGACATTAAAGTAAAATATATGAGGTTCTTTTGTTTCTTCATAAGGAAGGACATCCTATACCCTGATAGAACTCTTTTGTAAATCTAAGGGTAGTTTTCAGATGCAAGTGGTAGATATTATTTAGAGCTTATTATACATGCGTTGTTCATTTTTTTTGGTGCTTCTCTCTCAGGCAACTGTGAGGATGAGTCCCAAGTTTCCCAGAGATTTTTACTGAGGTGTCCTATAGAGTTGGCATAAGGCAGGAAACATTAAAAGGGTAAGCTGACCCATTTATGCTCTAAGATATAAACCTCTGGGATCTCACTGATGAATGTTTTAAATGCTAGAGTGAAAACAAGTAAACATTGGCTCTCTCCTAATATTCTGGTGGCACACATTTATGTCATTGAGGAATAGTGTACCTTAAAAAGCCTCAACCTTTACACCGTTAGCATTTCATCTTGTTCATCTGACTGCCCAAACATCTATATGTATACAAGTCCACAGGGGATCTGTTCTCTAGGACTTTGGTGGAGGGTCTTGATGTGTTGGGAAACCTATTCCTATTAATAGAGGAATTATATCTCAAGTGGCTGGCATATGTTAACTAATGGATACTATTAATAGTAATAACAAAAATAAAAATCATTACAATATTAGTAATATTTGAATCACTATGTGCCAGAGACATTTTAAGTGTTTTATCTGTATTAAATATATTTTCAACACAACACTATAAGAAGTAATTACCATTATTATAGAAATAGGCATAATTATCTCTATCAACATGCTAGTCCACTTTTCTATGATCTGTTGCATAAACTCATGCAAAATCTTCTAAAAGATCTGCAGTTTTCACAATGTGGCCTTTTTGCAATATAATCCATTGACAACATTGGGAGCTTTTTAAAGAAAGGGAATCTGATTATATCTCTCCATTTCTTAACTCTGTGCAGTAGCTCCCCATTGCCCTTAACAGACACTTCAGTCTCCTTATAATTATATTGCTTCAACTTGCCTCTCCAGCGTCATCTACTACTTTACTCAGCTTTTTCCTGCATACTAATTTGAAATCTTAGGAACTGCCTTTACATTACTACCTGCTTTTCTTTTTGTGTTTTCCTCCCCGCCTCATGTTTTCACCTACTCCTGCACATTATTGAGGGCTCACTTTATCAATGACTTTGAGATCTCTTCTGAATGTTCCCTTAGCATTGTGATCTTATAACACTTTTAGACTTTTCCTTTTTACTTGCTTATAGTCTATCTTTCAAAGTACAATGTAAATCATGAGGGAGCAGACTTATTAACTATTGATTAGAAACTAGACTTACCTAGAACTTCACTGTAAAACTTTTTCCACTTCTTGAATCAAACGTTTGAAACCAAAAGTCAAAATAAAGCACATGTATTAGATTTTTTAATCCTCTCCATGAATGTCATTTGATCACTTAATTCTGATGGAACAACAGGTATGTGGAAGTGGGGAATAGAAGTTCTCAACTATACTTCTCAAGTGTGTTGCCAGGAGACTGTCAACAAAGGGCAAGTATTTAACATGCCTTTAACATGCTCAGCTAGCAGTTCACCACAGGGACCAAGGGCACCTGCAAGAATGACATCAAACTTTGATCCTTGTAGTTTTGCCATAATTTTCTTGTTCAAAACTATATCTTTATAGAGGTTATTAACACAGTTGGTCAATTCCCAAAAGAGTTCTTGTGCTTGTGAAAAATATGACCAAAATGCATCTTTTGGAAGATAATATATCCATCTATTGATCAGTTTCACAAAAAGACCCTCACAATTATTTTAGTTATAGATGTTGCATAAACTTCAAATTTAAAAGCAGATGATTTACTGGGGTCAATAATAATGGAAGCCAAAGGTGTCAATACAGTCATCTTATGGCCTCTCCAAACAAGTTCATCGAGGATTGTCTTTATATTCATCCAATGGCTGTATTCTGTGGGCCACACCAGCACCTTTCCACAACTCCCAGAGCTAAAGTAACAACTGAGTTGTATCAGCAGAATACCTGACATTGATTTCATAGTCCTCCTGGTGCAATGAAATGCTTCTTTCCAAATTGCTGTTTCTTTCTGTCATTTCTCATAGTTGTATCTGAGGATAAATCAATCAAGTTAAAGTATAACTGCTCCAATTCAAAGTAAGTACATAATATTAGTGGTCTGAGTATGTGCTTGCTAAGGAGACAAATAAAAGGTAGTTGACCTCATATTTACTCCAGTGCATTTAATGTTTCTTTTATGTTTATAACTACTATAATTAAGGTACAATTTATGACCTTGCATATATAAGTTATCAGTCTTATGCAATTATTTTATAATACTGTCAAGAACAGTGGCAAGTGAGAGGCTTCTATGTCTTCAGTCCACTTGACACAGAACAGGAGATGAATAATTGTATCACTGAATCAGCATTTTTGCATATCATGGTTCAAGGAATATTTCATAAGACTTTGTTGACATATCATTCATATACCATACTATTCGCTAATTATTGTGTAAAATTTAATGTTTCATTGCATATTAACAGAATTGTGTAGCCACCAAAATAATCAATTTTATCTCCCTCCCAAAATTCTACTCATTAGCCTTTATCTCCCCATCCCAAATTTCTGCATCCACCCTTTCCTAGGCAACCACTAATCTAATTTCTGTCTCTATAGACTGTCATTTTCTAGACTTTTAATAACATCAATAAAATTACGCAACATGTGATCTTTTGTGACTGGCTTCTAGTACTTAGCATAATGTACTAAAGATTCATCCATGGAACAGTATATATAAATGCTTCATTCCTTTTTATTGTCAAATAGCATTCCATAGTATGTATACACACATTTTATGTATTCATGTATCAGTTGATGGACATAGATTTTTTTTTCCCATTTTTTGGCCACTATGAATAATGTTGATTAACATTCATCTATAAGCTTTCTGTGGACATGTTTTCAATTCCCTTGGGTATATAACTAGAAGTACAATTACTGGATTAGATGGTAACTGTCTGTAACCATATAATTTCTAGATTGTTTCTTTCTGTCATTTCTCATATCTGAGGATAAATCAATCAAGTTAAAGTATAATTGCTACAATTCAAAGTAGCAGTTACCATATAATTTCTAAATTACCATAGGAATTGTCTGTTAGCATATAATTTCTAAATTACCATAGGAATTTCCAGATTGTTTTTCACAGTGATTGCATCATTTTCCATTCTCAACAGCAATGTATAAGAATTTTAATTTCTTCACAACCTTGCCAACACTTGGGATTATATTTCTTTTGATTATAGCCAGTGTGAATGAAGTGATATCTCATTATGCTTTACCTTTCCTTGATATGAAATTATGTTAAAAATGTTTTGCCTAATTTTGATTGAATTATTTGTCTTCTTATGAACTTGTGTTTTAATATATTTTGATATAAGAACCTTACTGCATGTATGATTTTTTTTATTTATTTATTTTATTCTTTGGGCTATCCTTTTGCTTTCTTAATGGTGTTCATTGAAGCACAAAAGTATTGATTTTGATGAAGTCTAACTTATCAATTTTAATTTGGTTGCTTTTATTTTTGATTTCATATCTCATGAACCATTTCCAAGTTACACAAATTAGTACCCGTTATTTATTATTAGAGTTTTACAGTTCTAGTGCTGACATTTAAGTTTTTGATCACCTTTGAATTAGCTTTTGTAAGTGATTTGAGGTAGAGGGTCCCAAATTAATTATTTTGTATATGGATAATCATTTTCCCACTTACATTTGTTGAATAATTATTCTTTCCCCCATTAAATTGTTTTGAAACTTTTGTCAAAAACTTTAAATTCATGGGTGTATTTCTATATTCCAAAATCCATTCCATTGATCTCCATGTCTAGCTGTAGGCCTGTATCACACTCTCTTGATTATCGTATATTTGTATTTGTCTTTAAAAGCAGGGAATCTAAATTTTCCAGCTTTGTTTTTTTATTTTAAATTGTTTTAGTTTCTTTTCTAATTTTTTTCTTCTTGCTTTTTTTCTTTAAGAGGTAGATGTCTTACTATGTTGCCCAGGCTAGATTCAAATTTCTGGGCTCAAGCAATCCTCCCAACACAGCCTCTTGAGTAGCTGGAATTACAGGTGTGTTTCACCACACCTAGCTTCTTTTGGCTATTAGTATGTCTCTTGAATATATACATAAATTTTAGAATCAGCTTGTCTGTTTTTGCAAAGAAATGATCTGGGATTTTGATAGGGATTGCACTGACTTTGTTTATCAATTTGGGGAGCAGAGTATGGTCATTATCACAATATCAGGTCTTTCAATAAATGAAAATGAGACGCCTTTCTATTTATTTAGATGTTCTTATTTCCACAGTGTTTTGTAGATTTTGTTACAGTGGCTAGCTAGTCAGACACAAACAGGGCAGAATAGGGCTCCCACACCCTACCAGGAAAGTTAGGTGACCATCAGTTAATGGTCAGGCAGTAATCACAGTGTCTCTCTAAAATAATAATTGATTGCAGCCAGCCAGGGAAAGGCAGCTTTCCTATAGATAGAAAAAATCAAATCTGGTAATAAGCAGCTTCCTGATAAGATCTCAGGAGTTGGGCGAGTGGGCTCACACATGCACATTAAGGGGCCAAATGGTGGAGTACGACATTCCAGGGGCACCAGAAAAGAGAAGAATGCCTCAGGGGAGCATGCATATGACTCCAGTAAACATACTGTGCGTGCTCATGTCCCAAGTGCTAGCAGGCCATCATGCATGCCAGCAAGTCACCCTAAGGAAAGAATCAAGGAAAAGGGAAGCAGGACCCTGGAAGTACGCCAACATATAAAACCCTAAATCAAAGGTCAAACACGGCACTTTACCTTCAAAATGGCCACTTGGATCTATCCCAAGTGTACTTTCCTTTCTTTCCTGCTGTAACCTTTTTAATGAATCTTCACTTCCGTTCTGAAACTTGTCCTGGTCTCCTTTTCTGTCTTATGCCCCTCAGTCAAATTCATTCTTCTGAGGAGGCAATAATTCAGGTTGCTGCAGAACCATAAAGATTTGCTGACAGTAACTTCGGTAACCACCACTGGTAATAATTTCACAGTGAGAGTTGTACAATTTTTTGTTAAACTTATTGCTAAGAATTATATTTTTTCACGGTATTATAAGGGTGACTGTTTTATCTTTATTTTAGTTTAAATTTCTGTTGCAATTGTGTAGAATTTTTTGTTTGTTTGTTTATTGACCTCGTATCTCCAAAACTTGTTTTATTGGTTTCCTTGAATATTTTTTAGTGGAGTTGTAAAAATTTTCTATTATAAGATCATGATATATGCCAATAGAGATAGTTTAACTTCTTTCTTTCTAATGTGGATTCCTTTTATTTAATTTTTTTCCCTATTTATTGGCTGAAAGTTCTACTGCAATATTGAGTGGAAGTGAGAAGAGTCAATTTAGTGTGATGTTAGCCTTGTATTTTTTTTTTATAGATACTATTTATCAGCTTTAGGATGTTTCCCTTTACTTCTAGTTTAAGTGTTCTTATGATGAAGAGTATTGAATTTCATTAAATATGTTTTCTGCAGTTATTGAAGTGATTATACAGTTTTTTCCTTTGTTCTAATGATGTGATATATTAGTTGACTTTTTTAGATATTGCCATAATTTTGCATTCCTGGAACAAAATTCGTTTGTTTATGGCATTTAAGCTTTTTGTGTGTTCCTGAATTGTGTTTGCTAGTGTGAAAGGAAAGTAAAATCTTGAGACATTAAACTCACTACGTCAAAGTAAAAGTTAATCTTGGGAAATGAAGCATGTAAAACTGGCTCCCATTTTGTTCCTAAATAGATAGCTGCAAAGATAGAAGGCCACATACCTCCCCAGAGGGCCTCCTTCCCAATTTACTCACAAGGAAATTCACAAGGTCCTAAAACAGAGTTCTTTTGAATTTTACCCTGACATTATAAATTAACATTTTGTATTCGCAGATATATAAAAGATAGGACTTGAAGCCTTTGTGTGGTTTTTAGCATAAGGGCTTAACTGAATGTTGGTTATGTTTTCTTCTCTTTTATTTTTTGGAGGATTAATTGTTTTAAATAATTGATAGAAATATAGAGCTTTGATATTTTCTACCCTACCATTTCGTTATTATCCCACTATGTTTTACTGCATAATATTTCATTAGAAGCCATCAGACATTGGGATTTTCTTTTATGGAAGACTTTTTATTACAGCTTCAATCTTGTTACTTGTTATTAGTTTGTTCAGGTTTTTTATTTCTTGATGGGTCTATCTTGGTCGGTTGTATGTGTCTAGGAATTTGTTAATATCGTCTAGGTTTTCCAATTTGTTGGTATATAGTTGTTCATAATATTCTGTAATAATTTGTGTTTCTGTAACCTCAGTTTTTATGTCTCCTCTTTCACTTCGGATTTTATTTACTGGATCTGTTCTCACTTTTTCTTACTTAGTCTAGCTAACAGTTTGTTGAATTTTTTTTTTACTTTTACAGAGTTTACCTTATTGTCTATGGCTGCTTTTGTACTACAATGGAAGAGTCCAGTAGGCACAAAAGTCCAAAGAGCTTGCAAATTCCAAAAATATTTACCATCTGAGGCTTTACAGAACCTGTTCTGATCTCTGCTCTATATTAAGCAGGTTTGTTTTTTCCTTTAATCTTTCTATACATTCAATGCAATTTTAATAAAACAATATAGATTTTTAATGAGTGAGCCAGATGTTTATATTTAATTATGTTAATAATGAGTTAATAAATTAATCTATTTGCGTTTCCATTCTATTTAGAATAGGTGAATTTGTTATATGGAAGGGTGCTTCTGTTTTACCTGTTTTGAGAAATCTTTAAACTGCTTTCCACAGTAGTTCAACTAATTTGCATTCCACCAACAGTGTGTAAGCATATCCTTTTCTCTGGATCCTCACCAGCATCTGGTATTCTTTTTTTTAACTTTTTAATAATAGCAGTTATGACTAGTATGATGGTCTCATTGTGGTTTTGATTTGCATTTCTGTGATGATTATTGATGTTGAGCATTTTTGTCATATGTTTGTTGGTTTCTTGTATGTTTTCTTTTGAGAAATACCTGTTCACATCTTTTGTCCAGTTTTTAATGGGGTTACTTGATTTTTGCTTGTTGAATTATTCATGTTCCTTATAGATTCTAGATATTAGACCTTTAACAGATGAGTAGTTTGTTAATATTTTCTTCCATTCAATAGGTTGCTTTTTCACTCTCTTCATAGTTTGCTGTGCAGAAACTCTTCAGTTTACATCTCACTTGTGAATTTTGAGTTTGTTGCAATTGTTATCAAGGACTTAGTTATAAATTCTTTCCCAAGGCTGATGTCCAGAATGGCATTTCCTAGATTTTCTTCAATAATTCTTACAGCTTTAGGTCTTATATTTAAACATTTTATTCATTTTACATTAATTTTTGCATGGTGAAAGGTAGGAGTCCAGTTTCGTTCTTTTTCTTATGACTGGTAAGTGATCCCACTATCATTTATTGAATAAGGAGTCCTTTTCTCCATTGCTTATTTTTGTTGACTTAGTTGTTAGATGAAGTTGAAAGAATAGATGACTATAGGTCTATTGCTGTATTTCTGGACTCTGTATTCTGTTTCATTGATTCATGTGTCTGTTTTTGTAACACAGCCATGCTGTTTTGGTGTCTGCAGCCTTATACCTTAGTTTGAAGTTGGGTAATGTGATGCCTCTGGCTTTGTTCTCTTTGCTCAGGAATGCTTCAGCTATTTGGACTAATTGTTGGTTTTATGTAAATTTTTGAACATTTTTTTCTAATTCTGTGAATAATGACATTGCCATTTTAATAGGAATAGCATTTAATGTGTAGATGGCTTTGGTTAGGATGGTCATTTTAATGATATTCACTCTTCTAACCCTGAGAATAAAATGTTCTACCATTTGGTTGAGTCATCTATGATTTATTTCAGCAGTTCTTTGTAGTTCTTGTAGAAATCTTTTGCCTCCTTAGAGGTATTTTTAAGTATATTTTGTTTGTTTGGTGTAAATGTGATTGTGCTCTTGATTTGAATTTCAGCCTGAATTCTTATTGCTGTATAGAAATGGTATTAATTTTGTACATTGATTTTGTATCTTGAAACCTTACTGAAGTAATTTCTCAGTTCTAGCAGGCTTTAGGCTGTCTTTAGGATTTTCTAAGTATAGAATCATATCATCAACAAAGAGAGGTACCTGGAATTCTTTCCCTATTTGGATGCCTTTTATAACTTTCTCTTGCCTAAGTGCTCAATTAGTACATTATTGAAATAGAAAGTGCTGTTATTCTAATCATTTATATTTGAAAATAAATTTTAAAATGTATTAGCTTATGTTGAGTCCAAATTCATTGTGGAAATGTACTTATCAATTTAATAATAATAATAGTAATGGCAAATTGAATTTTGCTATATACAGCAATTGTATACAGCAACTCTTTCAGCTTCAAAAATGCTATTAAGCAGGTAGTGCCATTGCCTCATCTCCATTTCACTGGAGGAGAATGTGTGGCATAGACCTGATAAGTAATGTGCTTAACCATATGTGATTCTGTAATGGTTTTGCAAAGATTATACAGGTTATCCGGATTCAGAGAGCAAACTCTTACTCACCATCCTATGCTAACTCCTCTTTCTGGGCTACAGGTAGTTACAAAATGTAACATAGATTCACATTTTTTTCATAGGTATACATTAATGATAATATTATTACAGATGTATAATTCAACCATGTAAAAATATTTTTTTCTGGTTGTGTATCACTGCATAACCAACTGCTCTCAAATGAATGTGTTTAGAACAGCAGTATTTTATCATCACCTGTTTTAATTCCAGGTTATTGGCCAGGCTCAACTAGGTGTTTATGGCACAGCATTTCTCAATTGGTTACTGTCCTAAGGTGTCTTGGGCTAGTTATCTGAAGGTTAATCACTCACATATCTGGTGATTAGTATTAAAAGTCTCAAACTACTGGAGTGATGGACCAATTGTGACTTCTTAGGCATACATATGTAGTTCTACACCAAATGGTGTATTTCTCCTGGGGACTGTGGATATGGCACAGGGCTCCAGAGTGAGTGGAGAAACAGAGAGAAAGGCAAAAAGAATGACAGAAATAAACACAGAGAAAAGGACAGAGAGATAGACAGAAAATGTATTAACAAATCTTTCTGAAGTTTGGAAATTAAGATCCTCACTTCCACTGTATTTTCTTTTTTGAGACAGCCATGAAGTTTGCTAAATTTCACAGGAGGGTTATATGACTTGATGAGAGGATTGCCAGTATATTTATAATCACATCTCAAAATTACTGCAAATATAACCTTAAAAATTAGAAGAAATCACTAAACTACTGTAAAATTCATAAAATGTTGATATAAGGCAGTCACATTTTAAAAATTGGTGCGTTTAAATTTTAACCATGATTAAAATTTTAATTAACATTCTAATATATTTATTCATAAATATTTAAAATATCAAGTAGGTGTCCCAAAACAGACTGTAAATTTATCAGATAGAGAGTATCAGATTCCTGGTCAATTACATTTTCTAAATGGCACTAATAGTTTGATAATATTATATTAAAATATGAGAACATGCTATCTTAAATAAATATATTTCACTAATTAATTTTAAAACTATATAATTAATATATAAAACAAATTTGTGAAAGGATAGTGAATGAAGTATATAGAATCAAGATTAAATGTAGAGTCTTCTATGTTTATACAGATTTACAGATTCTTAATTTTATTTCAAAGAAGAATATTATACTTATTTTTTTCTGGAACTTGTTTTTCATTTAGCAATGTGACGTGGGGAGAATTCCATGAAATTGTATGTAATATGCCTGTTCTCTGTAATTGCTGCATACATTCTACCTTTTGTGGGAGATACGTGTGTTCATTGACTGATAGCCATGTAAGTGATGGAGGGAATATCCTGTGCGTACATGCACTCAGGTGCAAGTATATCTGGATGGCAGATGACTAGATGTAGAATTGCAGAATGAAACTGTATGTTTAATTTTTTAAAAAGGGTTATTTCACATTATATTCTCTCACAAACTCTTCTCAGATTCTTATGTTTGATCAATCTTCTGTGGGAAAATAATCCATTGACTTTTTATAGCTACATAGTAATCCATGATGTATTCATACTGCACTTTCCTTATTCAGTCTATCATTGATGGACATTTAGGTTGATGCCACATCTTTGCTATTGTGAATAGTGTTGCAACGAACATATATGTACATATGTCTTTTTAATAGAATGATTATATTCCTTTGGGTATACACCCAGTAATAGGATTGCTGGGTCAAATGGTATTTCTGTCATTAGGTCTTGGAACAGACAAACAAATGCCACACGGTCTCATTTACAAGTGGAAGCTAAATGATGAGAACACATGGACACACAGAAAGCTAAATGTTGAGAACTTATGGAACACATGAGCAACACACACTGGGGCCTATTGGAGGGTGGAAGGCGGGAAGGGGAAGAGGATCAGGAAAAATGAGTAGTGGATATTGGGCTTAATACCTGGGTGATGACACATATTTACCTATGTAATAAACTTGCACATGTATCCCTGAGCTTAATAAAAGTTAAAAAAATTCATTGACTTAACATTATTGACGTAATAAATTACAGTGTCCAATTTTCTAGTACAAGTAACTTTTGCCATTTTTTTTATGTGATTGACCATGTTTTACTTCTGTGAATTGTCAATTCATATCCTTCATCTATTTTCATATTGGTCTGTTTGTCTTTTTGGTTGGTGATATATAATAGCTCTCACTATACAAGGGATACCAGTCCTTTATCTATGTGTTGCAGGATAGGCTTGATGTAAATTACTTTAGGTTTGTATGCGTGATTTAACAACATTATCTACTATGACACTATATTCATTCAATTTTTCTTTAAAATATTTCATTTATCTAGATATATTTTATAAAAAAGTCTGCTGCAGTCTCTTCCAATAATTTCCTTAGCATCAAAGTTTTAATTTATTTTTAAAATACATTCATGCCATAGGTCATAGAGTGGTTGTTGTGAGACTTGGATGATGATCTTCTTACCAATAAAGACACATAGGTTTTTGTTAACCCATATTACTTTGATCAAAATTGTTTCCTTGATGTGTAGCTTTTAGGAGGGCCTTGAGAATTCCTGAGATTTTCTTATTTGCCATTTCTTTTTTTGGTAACTTTTGTGTTATTTTTATTATTATTGATTATGATTAGTTGCAGTGTGCTTACATTTTTAAAAATGATTATCTTATTTTCAGTCATGCTAAATGGCTTACGTTTTCATATTAGTGTTATGGGATGAATAGAGCTACAGGCTTCTGAGGAAAGAGAGAAACATGAGACATCCTTATATAAAATAGGGTTATATAGAATAATTATCATTTTAACTGTCTTCTACAAACACATTCAGTTTCACAAACATCTGTAAGGTAGCTCAATAATTCTGTGCCTTGTTTTGGAAGAAGGACACATATATACATGTACATTTGTGATAATCAAAATCGGTAAGTCCCCTTAAAGTGCTGGTTCTATATTATCACAGCCTACAATTCAGACATTTTATCCGCTATTGAAGTTTAAAACTAACCATGAAAGCAACCAGTTGACGCTGTATAAAAGTTCATGGGGACAAGAGAATTAGCTTGTGAACAAAGGTTTTCCCAAATAAATTTTGTAGTATTTGTCAGGTAGGAGTCATTCGATCTCTAATTTCTCATATATTATGCTTTTGATCCTTGAACAACACGGAGGTTTGAACTGAACCTCTGGTTATATGCAGATTTTCTTTGGGCTCTGCCACCCTGAGATAACAAGGCCAACTTCTCTTTCTCTTCCTCCTTTGACTACTTAACGCGAATATATGAAGAAGAAAACCTTTATGATGATCCATTTCTACTTAATAAATAGTAAACATATTTAACCTTCCTTGTAATTTTGTTTGTAACATTTTCTTTTGTCTAGCTTACTTTATTGTAAAAATATAGTATACAATACATACAGCATGCACAATATGTGTTAATTTACTGTTTATGTTATTGGTAAGGCTTCTAGTCAATAGTAAACTATCTGTAGTTAAATTTTGTGGAGTCAAAAGTTATAAATGGATTTTTGGGGGTGTGATAGGAGAGATTTGCCCCTACGACTGCTGCTGTGCAAGGGTCAACTTTACTGCAAAATGATTTAAGGTGGCAGAAGCCAAATGCACTGCCATATTTTTTTAGAAAAGAGGTGATGTCGTAGCCAGATGCACATTAAGGACTAGCAGCACTACTTGTCTCCCAACCCACAGAGGAATACGCTGGTGCCAGATTTTCAGTTTTGTTCCCCAACTCCAAGTCTCTGAGTCCCATTATTTTGCTCTTCAGGCCCTGAATTTGGCATAAAGTGTAGTAGAGGCAGAGAGTGTTGTCTCCTGTGCATCACTGTAGTTTTGCGATGAAATTCTCAATGTGGTCAGCTGCTGCTGCTGCAGAAGTTGAGACTCTTTAAACACTGCCAAGAACATCTGACTTATATAGCATATTTTGATTTGATATTTATTCAAACTGACCCTACCTTTTTTTCTTTTTACAAGCTCTCTAAAACTGTTAAAAGTCTTCAATTTATAAATTGTGTATTTATCATGATCTTTATACTGTTGATAAAGCAATGGTTCACTTTCTCTGTGTTTTTCACCTCAATTCTTCAGTGCCCTGTGTGAATTGTATCCATTTTGATCAAAGTGATTTTACTGAATGCCAAGAGTTATCACCTCTCAAGTGTAATTGGCAATGAGATTGTTTTTGCCAGTTATCAGTGAGTTATTAAATTCCCATTTTGTGGGTTTGCTTTTTTAGTGCCACTTGCGCAAGCTGCAATAGTCTGCTTCTCTCAGAAAGCAAAGCCTGAGATAAGAATTAGAGCACAATAACTTAATCTGAGAAATGTTCTTAGCGTACAGGAGTAGGGGACAGGAAAGGGTGAAACAAGAAGGGAGAAAAGTCAGTACAAGAATTTGTTACCAAGCTAATCATCACTGTGAACTGCTGGGACTTAAGCTTATGCGGACCCGGTAGAAAACTGTGTGGATGTAAAGCATGATCATTAACCATCACTTTCTATTGTTCACACTGCCAGGTAATGCATATGTGAGTGAGTGCTAGCTGAGTTTCTTTGACGGTTCCATGAAGAGATGTTAAAAGAAGCCTGGTGAAGAAAACGAGAGACCTGTCCTATCAGAATATGACTGTACAAAGCTCCTTGACACAGCTAAGGCTAGAAAAAAAAAAAAAAATAGCTGAAAAAATATGATGTGCAACCTAATTTGATCAAATGTATTAGAACCTCCTTTTTCTCTTTTGTTTCATTTTCACAGTGTATTACTTTTTATATGATTAAATACTGTACATTTTCTCAGGTTTCTGATAAAGCTATGCCTGTGATACAGGAGCTAGAAAGAAATTATTTAGGCAGATAGTGAGGGTGAGAGTCCTCGATAAGGTTTCCTTTTAATAAAAAGCAGCCCCCCAAACCATTTCCTTGCTAACAAAAAGCAGCCTGAAAAATCAAGCTTCAAACATAGATAAACAAGCTTAAAGCTTGCATAGGTAAATGCTGGCAACTGTGTCAATAATTCCTCAAGGATCTAGAACCAGAAATACCATTTGACCCAGCAATCCCATTACTGGGTGTATAACCAAAGGATTCTAAATCATTCTACTATAAAGACACATGCACATGTATGTTTATTGCGGCACTATTCACAATAACAAAGACTTGGAACCAACCCAAATGTCCATCAATGATAGACTGGATAAAGAAAATGTGGCACATATACACCATGGAATACTATGCAGTCATAAAAAAGATGAATTCATGTCCTTTGAAGGGACATGGATGAAGCTGGAAACCATCATTTTCAGCAAACTAACACAAGAACAGAAAATCAAACACCACTTGTTCTCATTCATAAGTGGAAGTTGAAGAATGAGATCACATGGACACAGGGAGGGGAACATCACACACTGGGGCCTGTTAGGGGTGGGGATCTAGGGGAGGGATAGCATTAGGAGAAATATCTAATGGAGGTGATGGGTTGATGGGTGCAGCAAACCACTGTGGCACATATATACCTGTGTAACAAAACTGCACGTTCTGCTCATGTACCCCAGAACTTAAATTATGATTTAAAAAAAAGGAAAGAAAGAAAGAAAAGGGATGGGATAGCTTGAAGCCAAGTATATTCAACATGGAGATTCCCTCTTTCCTTTTCTTTGTCAACCACATGTGCAGTAAAGAAGCAGGCAACATGGCACTGGCCAGGTAGAGAAAACATTTGCATAATAGAAGATTAGGGTGGGGCAACCAGCTTCTTCTTACACTATGTAAATGGTACACCTGGTTCCACCAATCCTTTGGGCCCTATATAAATCAGACACTGCTTCCTCAAGCTCATCTATAAATGCCTGTGGATTTCACCATGGAAGTAGAAGATCCATTCGGGAGCACCTTTCCGCAGTAAAGAGAGCTATTTTCTTTTCTCTTTCTTTCCCTTATTAAACCTCCATTCTTAAACTCTTGTGTGTCTGTGTTTTCAGTTTCCCTGGAGTGAGATGATGAGTCTTGTGTATTTACCCTGGACAATGATGCTGCTTCACCTGTTACTTTTATTTATTCTTATTTTTCAAATTTTTATTTATTTTTTATTTATTTTACTGTAAGTTCTGTGATACACATACAGAACGTGAAGGTTTATTACATAGGTATACATGTGTCATTGTGGTTTGCTGTACCCTTCAACCCATCATCTAGGTTTTAATTCCTGCATGCATTAGGTGTTTGTCCTAATGCTCTCCATCCCCTTCCCCAGACCCCCTGACAGGCCCTGGAGTGTGATGTCCTCCTCTCTGTGTCTATGTGTTCTTATTGTTCAACTCCCTCTTATGAGTGAGAACATACAGTGTTTGGTTTTCTGTTCCTATGTTAGTCTGCAGAGAATCATGGTTTCTATCCATATCCCTGCAAAGGACATGAACTGATTCTTTTTTTATGGCTGCATGGTATTCCATGGTTTATATGTTCACATTTTCTTTATTTGGCCTATCATTGATAGGTATTTTGGTTGTTTCCAAGTCTTTCCTATTGTAAATAGTACTGCAATAAACATACGTGTGCATGTGTCTTTATAGTAGAATGATTTGTAATCCTTTGGGTATATATCCAGTAATGGGATTGCTGGGTCAAATGGTATTTCTGGTTCTAGATCCTTGAGGGATTGCCACAAAATCTTCCACAATGATTGAACTAATTTGCACTGCCATCAACAGTGTAAAAGTGTTCCCATTTCTCCACATCCTCTCCAGCATCTGTTGTTTCTTGACTTTTTAATGATTGTCATTCTAACTGGCATGAGAAGGTATCTCATTCTGGTTTTAATTTGTATTTCTCTAATGACCAGCGATGATGAACTTTTTTTCGTATGTTTGTTGGCCATGTAAATGTCTTCTTTTGAGAGGTGTCTGTTTATATCCTTTGCCCACTTTTTGATGGTGTTGTTTGTTTTTGTCTTGTAAATTTGTTTAAGTTCCTCATAGGTTCTAGATATTAGACTTTTGCCAGAAGGATAGATTGCAAAAATGTTCCCCCATTCTGCAGGTTGCCTCTTCCCTCTGATGATAGTTTATTTTGCTGTCCAGAAGCTCTTTAGTTTAATTAGATCTCATTTGTCAATTTTGACTTTTGCTGCAATTGCTTTTGGTGTTTTAGTCATGAAGTCTTTGCCCATGCCTGTATCTTGAATGGTATTGTCTAGGTTTTCTTCTAGGGTTCTTATGATTTTGGGTTTTACATTTAAGTCTTTAATCCATCTTGAGTTAATTTTTGTATAAGATGTAAGAAAGGGGACCAGTTTCTTTTTTCTTCATATGGCTAGCAAGTTTTCCCAGTACCATTTATTAAATAGGGAATCCTTTCCCCATTGCTTGTTTTTGTCAGGTTTGTCAAAGATCAGATGGTTGTAGATGTGTGGTGCTATTTCTGAAGCCTCTGTTCTCTTCCATTGGTCTATGTATCTGTCTTGGTACCAGTACCATGCTGTTTTGGTTACTGTAGCTTCGTAATATAGTTTGAAGTCAGGTAGAGTGATGCCACCAGCTTTGTTTTTGTGTGTGTGTTTTGTTTTTTGCTTAGAGTCATCTTGGCTATACAAACTCTTTTTTGGTTCCATATAAAATGTAAAGTAGTTTTTTCTAGTTCTGAGAAGAAAGTCAATAGTAGCTTGATTTAAATAGCATTGAATCTATAGATTATTTTAAGCACTGTGGTCATTTTCATGATATTGATTCTTCCTATCTCTGAGTATGGAATGTTTTTTCATTTGTTTGTGTCCTCTCTTATTTCCTTGAGCAGTGGTTTGTAGTTCTACTTGAAGAAATCCTTCATGTCTCTTTTTAGGCATATTCCTAGGTATTTTATTCTCTTTGTAGTGCTTGTGAATGGGAGTTCACTCATGATTTGGCTCTCAGTTTGTCTATTATCAGTGCACAGGAATGCTTGTGATTTTTGCCCATTGATTTTGTATCCGGAGACTTTGCTGAACTTGCTTATCAGCTTAAGGAGTTTTTGGGCTGAGATGATGGAGTTTTCCAAATATAGAATCATGTCATCTGCAAACAGACACAACTTGACGTCCTCTCTTTCTATTTCAATACACTTTATTTCTTTCTCTTGCCTGATTGCCCTGGCCAGAACTTCCAATACTATGTTGAAAAGGAATAGTGAGAGAGGGTATCCTTGTCTTGTGCTGGTTTTCAAAGGGAATGCTTCCAGCTTTTTCCCATTCAGTATGATATGGGCTACAGATGTGTCATTAATTGCTCTTATTATTTTGATATACATTCCATCAGTACTTAGTGTATTGACAGTTTTTGGTGTGAAGCCGTGTTGAATTTTATTGAAGGCCTTTTCTGCACCTATTGAGATAATCATGTAGTATTTGTGATTGGTTCTGTTTATGTGATGGATTATGTTCATTGAGTTTTGTATGTTGAACCAGCCTTGCATCCCAGGTATGAAGTTGACTTGATCGTGGTGGATAAGCTTTTTGATATGTTGTTAGATGCGGTTTGCCAGTATTTTATTGAAGATTTTCGCATCGATGTTCATCAGGGATATTGGCCTGAAATTTTCTTTTTTTTGTCGTGCCAGTCTTCAGTATCAGCATGATGCTGGCCTCATAAAATGAGTTAGGGAGAATCCCCTCTTTTTTCTGTTGTTTGAAATAGTTTCAGAAGGAATGGTACCAGCTCCTGTTTTTAACTCTGGTAGAATTTGGCTGCAAATCTGTCTGGTCCTGGGCTTGTTTTGGTTGGTAGGCTATTAATTACTGTCTCAATTTCAGAACTTGTCATTTTGTTCTATTCAGGGATTTGACTTCTTTCTGGTTTAGTCTTGTGAGGCTGTATGTATCCAGGAATTTATCCACTTCTAGATTTTCTAGTTTATTTGCATTGAGGTGTTTTTGTAGTATTTTCTGATGGTAGTTTGTATTTCTGTGAGGTCAGTGGTGATATCCTATTTATCTTTTTTTTTTATTGAGACTATTTTATTATTCTCTCTTTTCCTTTTTATTAACTTGGCTAGTGGTCTATTTTCTTAACCTTTTCAAAAAAACCAGCTCCTGTATTCATTAACTTCTTTGGAAGGATGTTTTATGTCTCCATCTCTTTCAATTCAGCTCTGATCTCAGTTATTTCTTGTCTTCTGCTGGCTTTTGAATTTGTTTGCTCTTGCTTCTCTATTTCTTTTAATGGTGATGTTAGGGTGTCAATTTTAGATCTTTCCTGTTTTATCTTGTGGGCATTTAGTGCTATAAATTTCACTCTAAACACTGCTTTAGCTGTGTCCTAGAGATCTTGGTATGCTGTCTCTTTGTTCTCATTGGTTTCAACAAACTTTGTTATTTCTGCCTTAACTTTATTATTTAACCCAGTAGTCATCCAGGAGCAGGTTATTCAGTTTCCATGTAGTTGAATGGTTTTCAGTGAATTTCTTAATCCTGAGTTCTAATTTGATTGCACTGTGGTCTGAGAGACTGTTTGTTCTGATTTCTGTTCTTTTGCATTTGCTGAGAAGTGTTTCACTTCCAATTATGTGGTTGATTTTAGAGTAAGCACTATGTGCTGCTGAGAAGAACGTATATTCTGTTGATTTGTGTTGGAGAGTTCCATAGATGTCTATTAGGTCAGCTCGGTCCAGAGATGAGCTCAAGTCCTGAACAGCCTTGTTAATTTTCTGTATCATTGATCTGTCTAATATTGACAGTGGAGAGTTAAAGTCTCCCACTATTATTGTGTGGGATCTAAGTCTCTTTCTACATCTCTAAGAACTTCTTTTATGAATCTGAGTGCTCCTGTATTGGGTGCATATATATCATGATAGTTAGCTCTTCTTGTTGCATTGGTACCTTTACCATTATGTAGTGGCCTTCTTTGTCTGTTTTGATCTTTCTTGTTTTAAAATCTCTTTTATCAGAGACTAGGATTGCAACCCCTGCTGCTTTTTTGCTTTCCATTTGCTTAGTAAATATTCCTCCATACCTTTATTTATTTTGAGCCTATGTGTGTCTTTTCATGTGACATGGGTCTCCTTAATACAGCACACTGATGGATCCTGACTCTTTATCCAATTTGCCAGTCTGTGTCTTTTAATTGTGGCATTTAGCCCATTTACCTGTAAGGTTAATATTGTTATGTGTGAGTTTGATCCTGTCATCATGATGCTAGCTGTTTGTTTTTCTCATTAGTTGATGCAATTTCTTCAGAGTGTCATTGCTCTTTATATTTTGGTGTGTTTTTGCAGTGGTTGGTACTTGTTTTTCCTTTCCATATTTAGTGCTTCCCTCAGGAGCTCTTGTGAGGCAAGCCTGGTGGTGACAAAATACTCAGCATTTGCTTGTCTATAAGGATTTTATTTCTCCTTCACTTGTGAAGCTTATCTTGGCTGGATATGAAATTCCATGTTAAAAATTCTTTTATTTAAGAATGTTGAATATTGGCACCCACTCTCTTCTGTTTTGCAGGGTTTCTGCAGAGAGATCCACTCTTAGTCTGATGGGCTTCCCTTTGTGGATAACCTGATCATTCTCTCTCTCTGGCTGCCCTACATATTTTTTCCTTTGTTGTAACCTTGGAGAATCTGATGATTATGTGTCTTGGGGTTCCTCTTCTCAAGGAGTATGTTAGTGTTGTTTTCTGTATTTCCTGGATTTGAACGTTGGCCTATCTTGCTAGGTAAGGGAAGTTCTCCTGGATAATATCTTGAAGAATGTTTTCCAACTTGGTTCCATTTTCCCCATCACTTTCAGGTAAAACAATCACTCCTTATTTCATTAAGTTGACCTTCAATCTCTGACATCTTTTCTTCTGCTTCATCAGTCCAGTTATTGCTACTTCTGTATGCTTCACGAAGTTCCGGTGCTGGGTTTTTTAGCTCCATCAGGTCATTAATGTTCTTCTCTAAACCGGTTATTCTAGTTAGCAGTTCCTGTAACCTTTTATCAAGGTTCTTAGCTTCTTTGCATTGGGTTAGAACATGAGTTCCCCTCTAGCTCAGAGGAGTTTGCTAATATCCACCTTCTGAAGCCTACTTCTGTTAACTCAGCAAACTCCTTCTCCATCCAGTTTTGTGCCCTTGCTGGAAAGGAGTTGCAATTATTTTGAGGAGAAGAGGCATTCTGGTTTTTGGATTTTTTTTTTTTTTTTTTTTTTTTTTGTATTTTATGCTAGTTTTCCTCATCTTCCTAGATTTATCTACTTTTGATCTTTGAGGCTGATGACCATTGGATGGGGTTGTAGGGTGGGGGACTTTTATGTTGATGTTGATGTTATTACCTTCTGTTTCTCAGTTTTTCTTCTAACAGTCAGACCCCTCTTCTGTAGGTCTCCTGCAGTTTGCTGGAGGTCCACTCCAGACCCTGTTTGCCTGGGTATCACCAGTAGAGGCTGTGGAACAGCAAAGATTGCTGTCTGCTCCTTCCTCTGGAAGACTTGTGCTGTGGGGGGTGGGGAGAGGGCCTGATGCCAGCTGGAGCTCTCCTGTATGAGGTGTCTGTCAATGCTTGCTGGAAGTTCTCTCCCAGTTAGGAGGCATGGGGTTCAGGGACCCACTTGAGGAGGCAATCTGTCCCGTAGCAGAGCTCAAGCACTCTGCTGGGAGAATCCTCCTTGTCAGGATCCACTATTCTCTTCAAAGCTGGCAGACAGGAAGGCTTAAATCTGCTGAAGCTTTGCCCACAGCTGCTCTTTCCCCCCGGTGCTCTGTCCCAGGGAGATGGGAGTTTTATCTATAAGTTCCTGACTGGTGCTGCTGTCTTTCTTTCAGAGATGCCCTGCCCAATGGGGAGGAATTTAGAGAGGTAGTCTGGCCACAGACGCTTTGCCATGCTGTGGTGAATTCTGCCCAGTGTGAATTTCCTGGCCTCCTTAGCACTGTGAGGGGAAAATCGCTTACTTAAGCCTCAGTAATGACCCCTCCCCCTACCAAGCTTGACTGTCCCAGGTTGACTTCAGATTGCTGTCCTGGCAGCGAGAATTTCAAGCTAGTGGTTCCTAGTGTGCTGGGCTCCATGGGAGTGGGACCTACTAAGAGACACCACTTGGCTCCCTGGCTTCAGCCCCCTTTCCAGGGCAGTGAATGGTTCTGTCTCACTTGGGTTCCAGGCACCAGTGGGGTACAAAACAAACAAACAAAACAACAATAACAACAAAACCCCTGTAGCTAGCTTGGTGTCTGCTCAAACAGCTGCCCAGTTTGGTGCTTGCAACCCAGGGCCCTGGTGGTGTTGGCAGAGAAGGGAATATCCTGCTCTGCAGATTACAAAAAAACATGGGGAAAGCATAATATCTGGGCTGGATAATACAGTCCCTCATGGCTTCCCTTGGCTGTGGGAGGAAGATCCCTGGCAATGCAGAAACACCCTGCCTTCTGCATTGGTCCCACTGAGCGCTGCAGACAGGAGCTGTTCCTATTCAACCGTCTTGCCAGATCTCCATCTTCTGGAAGTTTTACTGTTTCCAGTCTTATGTTGCCATCTTTCATCCATTTTGAGTTGATTTTTGTGTATGATAAAAAATAAGGGTTCAGTTTTTTTCTTTTGCTTGTGGACATCCAGTTTTCTCAGCACCAGTTTTTGAAGAAACTCATCTTTCTTCATTGAGTATATTTGAGACTCTTGTTGAAGATCAATTAGCTGTTTGAGACTCTTGTTGAAGATCAGTTAGCTGTATATATTCACGGATTTATTTCTAGGTTTTCTAGTTTGTTATATAGATCTGTATCTATTAATGTGGCATAACATATGTGTTAATTTTTGTATGTTAAACTATCATTCATTCTAGGAATAAACTTTCTATGTCTTTTAGGAAAGAAGTGATGCTAAGTCTGAATACACAGTAAAAGCCAGGCAGCACTACTGGTATTGCAATCTCAAAAGAATGAGTGAGACTTTTTACATAATTTTATTCTTGAAAATTTCATTGGCAAAAGTAAAAACAAAAACTTCTGCTCAAAATGAAGCCAAAATGTTCTGAGTATTTGCAAAACAATGTTGATACTATGAGTGGAGTTCTTAATGTTGTTGTGTTCAAATACAATGTGTGAAACATAATGAAGCTCAGTGACTTTTGTGTGTAACTTTTGGATTAGAATAAGAAATTTCAATACAAGTCCATAAGGTTTTATATTGTTGTTATTTTCATAGTTTAAAATCATTGACAGAGAATTATTCCAACTAAAGTACATATTAAATCCCTGGAAAATAAATTTTGACTTAACGGAATAAGTTGTGAAAAGATGTTTTGTCACAAGAAAAAGGAAATCCTCCATTTAAAACCCTCCATGCCGGAATAAAGGAGGAGTCCCATCTTTCGGTCATTCCACTTCAGGCTTTTGATATAACTAATCCCATTTCTTCTTCTTTCCTGTTTTGGCAAGCTTTTGGAAGCAAAACAGGCAACATTTTGTGATGATAAATATCACAGTTGCCACGCAGGCCAGCAGGAATGCTATCACATCCAAAGAGTGATACTGGATCCAGGTGAGGTCGTGGGCTGCGACCCGAAGGTGCTTGGCTCCTTTGTGGCGCATAACAAACTCAATCCAGAAGACTGCTCGATCCAGGGGCTTCATTGGTTGATCATGATGAATTCTTGATAATTTCATGGCATTCTCTTTATAGCTGAAGGAGGAACATAAAGATATCAACATTAAAAATAAATTTATTGCTTAAGCATATCAAATCTATGTATGGTCTTTGAAAAGTGTCACACAAATAATTCAAAGTAAGTGTCATTGAATTGACATAAAATTTGAATGTTTTCATATATGTCGTTACAGAAAGTTTGGTTTTAAATTGGAGTTTTATAATTGACAAATACCTTTAAAAATGAAAAATGAAATTTTAGGTGGGAAAGTTAATGTCTTTCTAGGACAGAAAATATTGTGAGCCGCACTCTAAGTGCTATAAGTAAGATAGTGAAAATGGAATCTAGGAACGATCATTTTGGTATTTTCAATTTTTAAAAAAAAATTTTTTGAGACAGGATTTTACTCTATTACACAGGCTGAGTGCAGTCACATGATCATGGCTCAGTGCCGCCTTTCCCTTTTGGTCTGAAGTAATTCTCCACCTCAGCCTCATGAGAAGCTGGGACTACAGCTGTGCACCACCATCCCTGGCTATTTTTTTATTTTTTACTTTTTTAGATATGAGGTCTTGCTGTAGTACCCCTACTGGTCTGGAACTCCTGTGGTCAAGTCATTCTCCTGCCTCTACCTCCCAAAGTGTTGGCCCTACAGGCATGAACCACTGTGCTCAGCCCATTTTGATATATTTAAAGAGGAATTGTGTCACAACTGGTGAAATGCCTCCTAACTAGTTTCTCAGCTTCTACTGTAATCTTCTGTCTTCTACCGCATTTTCTTTCTACTAGCCAGAGTATTTTCTAAATTAATATCAAATTATGACACTCGCCTGTTAAGATTTCCATCTAGTTTCTTGTTACATTAAGAATAAAATCCAAATCTGACTTTGGTCTGTAGAACTTACAAAGGCACCTACTTGTTCTAACACTTACCCCTATACACTGTCTTCTAGAGACAATGGCCTTCTGTTCTTTAAACTCCTGAAGGTGTTCTCATGTTAGTCCCTTTACACTTTTTGTCTCATGTCTCTCTCATTGAGCATTCTTTCTTGCAACTACTTGAGGTTTGCTTCTATTTCTTTTTGAGGTTTCTCTTTAAATGATACCTCTTAGGCTTTTCCTGGCCACACTATAGGCACCCATAGGATTTCTCCAGTGCTTCATGCTTATTTTGCTATTTGATTTCTGGAACTTTAAAATATGCTATATATCTTCCACAATAAAACTTTGAGTAGGAAATACATAGGATAAATGTATATACACTATGTGACTATCTCAAAATTTTAAGATTATCTTAAACATTATCCCAAAGTGAAGACACCAATTTATCACAAACTGCATAGAAGAACTCTCTCCTCCTGGGCCATTTTAGTCACTACCTTTATCCTCAAATTAAGTATCAACCTGAATTCTAATATCATAGATTAATATTGACTGTTTACCTAATTGAATTAAATAATACATATTCATTTCTGTCTTTGTTTAGCAGTTGTTTAATTGCACTGGTGTAAAGTATTCCGTTGATTGACAAAGACCACAGATGATCTCTTCATTTTATGATTAATGGATATTTGTGTGGTTAACATTTTTTGATCCTACTAATAATTGTGGTATTAAGATATATGTATATTTTACTAGGTGTACATATTTATTCATTTTTGTTGGATGTATACTTGGAAGAATAGTTGATGAGAGAATGGTGCATTTATAATTAGAATTTTTTGTTGACTGAATTTAAAAAAATATTTTTTTATTTTAAAGAATTAGAGATTGTTTTAGTTTTCAGTTTTGGATTTATAATTTATTTCTAGTATAACTAGAACATATAATTTTTATGAATTGGAATCTAATACAACTTACTTAGCGTTTATTTATGGCCCAGCATATGCTCAATTCAGGTAACCGTCTATTTCATATAATCTTTCCTTTTTTTTTTTTTTTTTAGACAGAGTCTCTCTCTGTCACCCAGGCTTGAGTGCAATGGAGCAATCTTGGCTGACTGCAATTTACATCTCCTGGATTCAAGTGATTCTCATGCCTCAACCTCCTAAGCATCTGGGACTACAGGTGCTCATCCCCCACACCTGGGTAAGTTTTGTATTATTAGTGGACACAGGATTTCACCCTGTTGGCCAGACTGGTCTCGAACTCCTGACCTCACATGATCCTCCCACCTTGGCCTCCCAAAGTGTTGGGATTACAGGTGTGAGCCACTACACCCGATCTCCATATGCTGTTTTAAAAATATTTATTTTCAGTACACACACACACAACCAGAGAGATACATGGATACATATATACACATATATGTGCAATATATATATACACACACACATATATAAAACATAGGTTACATTTAATTGTATACTTCAAATGTTTTATCTCCTTGAATAAAAGATTTCAAAGATCATTATTTTGTCTTTTTTTTTTGGTCTGTTTAAATTTAATGTGAGTACTGGTAGGTTCACTTTTTTGGTTTTTTTTGAGATGGAGTCTCGCTCTGTCACCAGGCTGGAGTGCAGTGGCACTATCTCGGTTCACTGCAACCTCTGTCTCCTGGGTTCAAGTGATTCTCCTGTCCCAGTCTCCCGAGCATCTGGGACTACAGGTGCACATCACCATGTCCAGCTAATTTTTGTATTTTCAGTAGAGATGGAGTTTCACTATGTTGGCCAGGAGTATGGTCTCGATCTCTTGACCTCGTGATCTGCCCTCCTCGGCCTCCCAAAGTGCTGGGATTACAGGCGTGAGCCACTGTACCCGGTCGGTTTGCATTTTTTTAAAACAGTTTTATTGTACTTTAAGTTCCAGGATACATGTGCCAAATGTGCGGGTTTCTTACATAGGTATACACATGCCATGGTCGTTTGCAGCACCTATCAACCTGTCATCTAGATTTTAAGCCCCTCATGCACTAGCTATTTGTACTGATACTCTCACTCCTCTTCCATGCCCCAAATGGCCCCAGTGTGTGTTGTTCTCCTCTCCGAGTTCATGTATTCTCATTGTTCAACTCCCTCTTATGAGTGAGAACATGTGGTGTTTGGTTTTCTGTTCTGTGTTAGTTTGCTGACGATAATGGCTTTGAGTTGCATCCATGTCCCTGCAACAGACATGATCTCATTCCTTTTTATGGCACATAGTATTCCATAGTGTACATGTATCACATTTAATTTTTTTAAAATGTTTTTATTATACTTTAAGTTCTAGAATATATGTGCAAAATGTGCAGGTTTGTTGCATATGTATTCATGTTCCATGTTGGTGTGTTGCACCCATTAACTCATCATTTACATTAGGTATATCTCCTAATGCTATCCCTATTCCCTCCCCCCACCCCACAAAAGGCCCCAGTGTGTGATGTTCCCCTTCCTGTATCCAAGTGTTCTCATTGTTCAGTTCTCACCTATGAGTGAGAACATACAGTGTTTGGTTTTCTGTTCTTGCAATAGTTTGATGAGAATGATGGTTTCCAGCTGCATCCATGTCCCTACAAAGGACATGAACTCATCCTTTTTTATGGCTGCATAGGATTCCATGGTGCATATGTGCCACATTTTCTTAATCCAGTCTGTCGTTGATGGACATTTGGGTTGGTTCCAAGTCTTTGCTATTGTGAATAGTGCCACAATAAACATACGCATGCTTGTGTTTTTAAAGCAGCATGATTTAAAACCCTTTGGATATATACCCAGTAATGGGACTGCTGGGTCAAATGGTATTTCTAGTTCTAGATCCTTGAAGAATCGCCACACTGTCTTTCACAATGGTTGAACTAATTTACAGTCCCACCAACAGTGTAAAAGTGTTCCTATTTCTTCACATCCTCTCCAGTACCTGTTGTTTCCTGACTTTTTAATGATCGTTATTCTAACTGGTGTGAGGTGGTATCTCATTGTGATTTTGATTTGCATTTCTCTGATGGTGAGTGATGATGAGCATTTTTTCATGTGTCTGTTGGCTGCATAAATGTCTTATTTTGAGAAGTGTCTGTTCATATCCTTCAACCACTTTTTGATGGGGTTGTTTTTTTCTTGTAAATTTGTTTGAGATCTTTGTAGTTTCTGGACATTAGCCCTTTGTCAGATGAGTAGATTGCAAACATTTTCTCCCATTCTGTAGGTTGCGTGTTCACTCTGATGATAGTTTCTTTTGCTGTGCAGAAGCTCTTTTGTTTAATTAGAGCCCATTTGTCAATTTTGGCTTTTGTTGCCATTGCTTTTGGTGTTTTAGACATGAAGTCCTTGCTCGTGCCTATGTCCTGAAAGGGTTTGCCTAGCTTTTCTTCTAGGGTTTTTATGACTTTAGGTCTAACATTTAAGTCTCTAATCCATCTTGAATTGATTTTCATATAAGGTGTAAGGAAGGGATCCAGTTTCAGCTTTCTACATATGACTAGCCAGTTTTCCCAGCACCATTTATAAAATAAGGAATCCTTTCCCCATTGCTTGTTTTTGTCAGGTTTGTCAAACATCAGATGGTTGTAGATGTGTGGTATTATTTCTGAGGGCTCTGTTCTGTTCCATTGATCTATATTTCTGTTTTGGTATCAGTACGATGCTGTTTTGGTTACTGTAGCCTTGTAGTATAGTTTGAAGTCATGTAATGTGAGACCTCCAGCTTTGCTCCTTTGGCTTAGGATTGTCTTGGCAATGTGGGCTCTTTTTTGGTTCCATATGAACTTTAAAACAGTTTTTTCTAATTCTGTGAAGAAAGTCATTGGTAGCTTAATGGGGATGGCATTGAATCTATGAATTACCTTGAGCAGTATGGCCATTTTCAC
>NW_016814490.1:178966-182601 GCF_001698545.2 Rhinopithecus bieti | reverse complement strand
TTACAAAACACCATAAATTGTATGATTTCATTTATATAAAATATGTGAAGAGAATAATCTATTGAGAAACAAAGTAAGTTGGTAGTTTTCTAGAACTAGAGGTTTATTGGGAGCAACTTCAGGCATTATGAGTTCATTTATGAGTTCATAAAAATGTTCTTTAGGGTTATGGCTTTGTAACTATGTAAACACACTAAATATATTTAGATTTTAAATTTTAGTGACTGTTATGCTATGCACATTATAATTCACTATCAAATTTCTTAAAATAATGATAATAATAAAAGAAATTTTGAGAAAGAATATATTCATACTTTCAGAAATTTTAGGTATTGAATTGAAATATTTTATCATATTTCTCTAGTTACATTATTTCTTTTATAGTGTATTCTATCATTAAAACTATTTAAAATAATTATCTACATATCTTTAATTTTTTTTTATTTTATAATTCATTGCAGTCATTGGTGACCCATTAAATCTATGGGGTTGAAATGTAACTTTGAAATAACTGTCTGGTGGAAAATAAGAGCAGATTTTACATTGGTTAAATCACTTTAATCCCTTCAAAATTAGTCTCTTAAAAAAAGGTTAAAACTCATATTCACTGTTGACAAAATAATTTATAAATACCACCTGGTCAAAAAATTGTAATACTCACATAGGATCATTAATGACTGACTTCAATGCATTGAGCAAATCTCTACTTGACATGGTCCTGATATCCACACTGAGGGCTGCTCCCTTGACTTTCATGTGAACAATGTTATCATGTTGATCTGCAAACAAGGGAATGCCCACCATAGGGATCCCATGGTAGATCGCCTCATAGATGCCATTGGTTCCACCATGAGTTATAAAAGCTTTGGTTTTGGGATGACCTAAAAGTGGATGAATTTTAACAAAATATTAATTGTAAGGCACAGGAATTCAATAAGAAATGCACAATATAAGGAACTTTAAGCAACAGTGTTCCCTAGGTAATATTCTACCCACAAAACTGCATTGAAATTGTTTTCAAATTTTGGAGGAAGAAGCACCTACTTTTGCTGGAAAGGTAAGTGAATGCTACATGAAAAGGTCATGGTGTGTGTGTCTTCACAGTGGAAATATAAATTTAAAAGATTGCCAGGTGAACAAAATGAAAAGCATATTCTTAACTAAAAAATATAAATGTACGAAAGAGAAAAGTATAAGTTTGGGTATAAAATAACATGGTCTCTTAAGTGTTATAAAATGTAGTCACATTTATGTATTTAAAATATTTAAATACTTAAAATATTTAAAATATTTAATTTTTTTTTAAAGGCAGCAGGGTAGTAGGCAGTAGCCTGGAGGTAGTGCTGAGGAAGGACCGGTTACACATCATCACAAAATGTGTTATCACTTTATGATAAAGATTGGTGATTTATTCCCATAGAAAATAGAGACACTGGTAATAGAATAGTGTCTGTTATTTTCAGTGCCTGTTGAAATAGCCTTGCAGTAGGGGAAAGAACAGATGTAAAGCTGTAGAAATAGGAGACAGACAGAAAATCCAGGATGTTATTTAAAACCTGTGAGAGGTAATTACACCTGAATAAAGAGATTTTATTCTGACCGTAAAGAATGTGACTGTATGTAATAAAATGCCAACTACTATAGTGTATTCTTTTTTTTTTTTTTTTTTTTTTTTTTTTTTTTTTTTTTTGAGACGGAGTCTTGCTCTGCCGCCCAGGCTGGAGTGCACTGGCCGGCTCTCAGCTCACTGCAAGCTCCGCCTCCCGGGTTCACGCCATTCTCCTGTCTCAGCCTCCCGAGTAGCTGGGACTACAGGCGCCCGCCACCTCGCCTGGCTAGTTTTTTGTATTTTTTAGTAGAGACGGGGTTTCACCGTGTTAGCCAGGATGGTCTCGATCTCCTGACCTCGTGATCCGCCCATCTCGGCCTCCCAAAGTGCTGGGATTACAAGCTTGAGCCACCGCGCCCGGCCTGTGTATTCTTTTTATACTAAGACTGGAAAATAAATATAAAGTAGTTAAATTTGATTTTTTTTTTTAGTTTTCTGATAATAAATGTTAAATATGTTTGTTTTATGTTGAACAATTATCACTCTAATTGACTGTTACTAATATATTCAGTATTTGTTCTCCAGAGTCTTACCAAGAAGGTCATTCTGGGGTAACCACTTGTACAGTCGAGTATTGGAGCCTAAAGTATTTGGCTTCTTGCCATTAAATTTCCATAGAACCTGTTAGGATAAGGAGAATATCTTGTTAAATGAATAGAACTCTAAAAATATAACATGTGTCAAAATTCTGAAAAGATTAATAATCAGTTAATCCATATAAAAGATGAAAAAATAAGAATTGATGTCAAGTAATGAGAACTATTAAAATTCTGAGGTAAGTTGAATAACCACATTTAATGTCTTTACTTTTATAATCAAATTGGTATATAAAGAAATAATGGCGTTTCCAACATAATAGCTAGACACGTGAGATTGTGAAAGGAAAATAAAATAAATCTTGGCGTTCCCAAATCTATGCTAAAGGATAAAGTTAAGCTGCTCAGGGCAAACCTACCTCCCATTCTATTCAAAGTCACCGCTCAGCTCACTGAGATAAATGCATATCTAATTGCCTCATTGGAGAGGCTAATCAGAAACTCAGAGGAAGTCAACCATTTGTCTCTTATCTACCTATGACCTGGAAACCCCTTCCTTGCTTCAAGTTGCTCCGCCTTTGCTTCTAGTTGTCCACCATTTCTGGACCGAACAACTGTTCATCTTATATGTTGATTGATGTCTTATATATCCCTAAAATGCATAAAACCAAACTGTCACTGCACCACCTTGGACACATGTCATCAGGACCTCATAAGGCTGTGTCATGGGTGCACATTTTCAACCTTGGCAAAATAAACTTTCTACATTAACTAAGACCTGTCTCAGATATTCAGGGTTCACATTTTGGTAACCATGAAGAGATTGTGAGTGGAGGTTCCCTGACCTTTGGCAAGTGTCCTATCAGTGCTTGGTACCAGCCTGAGCTAACTTTATCGCTCAAAAAAATAAGACAATTGACTGAGGTCTGGAAGCAATCCCTCCAGAGAATCCCTGATACCTCAAAATTCAATCAAGATCTAAAATTTATTTTGCTGTACAACTCCTTTTTTTTTTTTTTTTTTTTTTGGAGTTTTGCTTGCTTCCCACAAGAAAGGAAAGATTTCCTGTTTCCATGACAATGGAAGGCAGGTAACTCTATGGAGTTCGAGCTGGCTCCCAGGAGGGAGGATCAGTTTGAGGTTTCTTTCCTGCTTCTAGGATGGCAGAGGACAGTTTTAGCCTGAAACCCATCCTTAGGTAAATAGCTGAATTGGGGTTTGTCTGGGTTAATGTTTAACAACAAGCCGGTCTTAATTTCTCCTTAACATTACAGTGCTTAGTGATCACATTTTGAGAGTTTTTTTTTTTTTTTGTACGTTCCAGTATTTCTCCCATCAGATTTGATGAACTTTACCTGACTTGATCAAATCTGAGTGAGAATTCCAAATTGTGGGTAACAAAGCCTGTCTAATTTGGCTAAAATTCTATGCAGATGCAAAAGAGGAAACAAAACAAAACAAAACTTAAAAACCATGTGTTTGGTTTCTGT
>NW_016814490.1:170854-175063 GCF_001698545.2 Rhinopithecus bieti | reverse complement strand
CTGGGATTCTTTCTATAAGAAAAAGTTCCATCAAAGCCATGTTAAAAGCCTATGTAAATAAAAAAATATTCTTCCTCCTCTGTATACAAATAATCAGGCCAAGTATAATAAAGCAAATCAGTTCTACCATGGTTTGTCTTTAGTCTTTAGTCAAATTGGGAAACTGAAGAAAGAAAAATTATGTTTCAAAAATTACAGTACACCTGTTGTTAGATTCTAGTCTTGCCTAATGTTTTTTTCAATTTTTAATACAGAATTGTCTACAGTTTGGACTGAATTCTAATTTTTCATGGCTACAAGTCTTCAAAATAGTGTCTTCAGATTTTTTTCCTCCCCCTCTCACCATCTTTCCTAATTTGGAGTCACTGTAAACTAAGCCATGCTTTCATAAAGTCCTACAAATTAAGCTAGACAACTTAAACTTCAGAAGAAAATAACAGCAACCAATTTACATACATAATCCACTTTCATACCTGCCTACTGATTTATGGGCTTCAGAGTAATGTGGCCTATATTAATTTTACAGAATTGTTCTTCTGTTTGTTTTTGT
This sequence comes from Rhinopithecus bieti, assembly GCF_001698545.2. Classification (NCBI taxonomy): domain Eukaryota; kingdom Metazoa; phylum Chordata; class Mammalia; order Primates; family Cercopithecidae; genus Rhinopithecus; species Rhinopithecus bieti. The sequence continues at coordinate 174,513 of NW_016814490.1, read as the reverse complement.
TTTTCTCCCTTCCTTCCTTTATTTTGTCTTCATAGGACAGGAGACTTCACAACCTACTAAAGATGAACTTTCCTAATAACTCAGAACCTGCTTGTCTAGGAATAAATCATCCTTGCCATTAGACATCAGATGAAAACCTGACTTCAGAGACTTATTTTCTTCTAAAATGCTTTCTCTAAAAGATTTTTTTTAAAAAGGGGGGGAAATATAAAAGGAAAATAAGCCTTGGGGCCCCAAAGTCACTAAGCTAATCACTGCCTCCTATTCTATTCAAAGTCATCCCTCTGCTCACTAAGATAAATGCGTATCTGATTGCCTCCTTTGGAAAAGTTAATCAGAAACTCAAAGGAATGCCTCCTCCCTGCTTTAAGTTGGCAAAATAAACTTTCTAAATTTACTGAGACCTGTCTCAGATATTTGGGGTTCACAAGATTATCAATGAAATATTCAAATATTTAAGAATTTTTAGGCAGTCTTAATTCTAGTAAAAAAAAAGTAGCAAATTAGTAATAACCTATACCTTTATTTTACATCCTTTATACTAGCTGTAATCTTCCAAATTTAATATAAATTTATTAATTTTTGAGTGATATTGGAAGAATTTACTTATATCCACTTTTCTACTACTCATAAGTTATTTTATGAATTTGATATCATTGATTACAAAAGACTAAATCTTTAAACTGAGCCTATGGTGAGAAATAAATCAATGCTACATATGTAGTATGTGTAATTTCTTTTAATTTGCTAATTATCAAGTGCTACTTTCAAGAAAAATTTCAAGTGGCAGCATTTTACACAAATTGAGACTATTATCAGTATTGCCAGTTTTGTAAATGCTAACAATGTAGGAAAAAGGAGCCCATTGACAATTTGTGATTAACAATACAGATGCTGAAAATGTATAAAATTATATTTTGCTACATTTTGCTTAACTGATCATTCACACTTAGATGATGTCCTACATAACATTGATGGCACTGCTATATTGTCAGCTATAGCCAATCATTGTCATGTCTAGTACCAAACTAAGGTACTGATTTTAGAATTCCCAAGCAGTCTTTACAAACTGGAGTAGAAGTTACAAATGTTGACCTTGTATTTGATATTTATTTATTGTATTTGATATGAGAGTGTTAAAGTAACTGTGTTTTCAGCAAAAACTTTCATTGGTCATTCAGAGAGGGCTATGTGAGATAAGAAACTAAAGCGTAAATTGAAAATACACAAAGATTGTAGGTATATCCTGTAGATTAGAAAATAAATTCCTACCCTGTTTATTTCTATTTCCTGCTGCTTCTTCAATCTGGAGAAGGCACTAATCTGATTCTTAGAGCATAGTCTTTGTTGGGCCCATTTAATAATGCACACAGTCTCCCCTAAAAGCAGGATTCTATCTCCATTCTTTACATTACATTTTTCTGCTTAAGACATTAGCAGCACCCAACTCAACAGATCAGACAAGCTTTTCTTTTTCTCTAAATCTACTTGGCTAGGTGGGTACCTCCAGAGTAGTAGTTTGTCTGACTAGGACATTCTTTCACTGAGTGGCACCCTGAACAGAACACTAAATAGACCTATTCCAATGCATGGGAAGTAAAAGCAGCCAGATTGCTTGGTAAGCTGAAGATGTATGATGCATTTCAAACTTTTTTCAATACCTGCTTATTGTTATTGTGATAGTAGAGTAGCTTATTAAAATGTAACTGCTTTTTGATAATATCTACAGTGTATACAGTACCTTCTAAAATCCTGTAAACCAGAGGGAGCAAATAACAGGGCAGAATTTAGTGATTTCTATGTACATGCCTACAATACCATGATAATACCAAACTTCACTAGCACCTCTTAAATGTATTTCCTTCTGCTCACAATATTAATGCCAACATTATTATCAACCAAAATCCTTCTCTTTATGATTTTAAGATCTTCCATATATGTTTTTGTTTTGAACAGATGTCTGAGATAATTAGAACTATCATAGCAGTTAAATTTTCAGGCAGAACATTTCTGTAATAGACACTTGAAGAGTTAACAGATTCATTTAGGAGCCACCCACAATTAAGGCACTTTATCTAACCTTTTGTGGGATCTGGGCAAGGGCTGATGCAATCATGTTGGCACTTTCTTCTGAGATGTTACTGATCATCGACCCCAGAGAAAACACCACAATACCATTTTCTCCAGAGCTCTGGACAAACTCTTCCATTTCCTGTGAAGAAAGAATTTGTTCTATCAGAAAAGAGCAACAGCACAGAAAACACTATTGACAGGATTGTTACAAACATCTAAGAAGAGAAAGTCAGAAGCTATTGGAGTAATTTTTTTAAACTGACCCAATCATCCAGTTTCTTTGAAAGATGTCTAATATAACATATATGGAATCTTTTATGCAAATTTGTGTAAATATGTTTGCATATGCATGTATGCATGTGTGTGTAGGGAAGAAATGAAGCAAAGCTATGACACTGCGGTAGGAGGAGATAATGCTAGAAAATATTACACCCAGACTCTTTCTTTATAATATTACAATTACTAACATAGGTTATTGGAAGGTGGCTTTACTTGGCTTTAATTATATATATATTTTTTGTAGTTCTACTAAATCTCTTGTGTTTATTTGGGACAGTTTTATTTTATTTTTTTCTGTTCAGAGTTTTTAGTTAGGAGTCATTGGAGCCATTACATGACTATGAGCAATGAGGAAAAGTTAGTTACAATAAGAATGATTTTATATCTACGTTTCTTTAGCTTCTTTAGCTCTCTAACCCTTAATATTTCACTTAAAGTTAGAGTTTCCTAGACTTACCCTACTACCGCTCACTACCCCCCACCCCCCCCCCCCCCCCCCCGCCCCCCCCCCCCCAACAAAAAAACCTTAGAAGCTGAAGTATAAGAATCACTGACATTCAGCAGTCTGGTATTGTGGTTTGGAATTTCTGGGAAATAGTTCTGAGAATTCCATTTATAATACAGTATTATATACTATATAGTTACATAATTGAGTGATCTTATTTCTCAGGTCATTGTTTAGGTATGACTCGGACATCTTTGTCCTGATATCACACTGTGAAATTGATGTGCTGATTGGTAACTGAATGTGAGGGACCCTCATCATCACTTTGCTGTGTCTCACAGGGAGCAGTTGCATCACAGTGGGAGAGGTCACCAGGCCTTTCTCCAGTGGAGACCTGCTCACCCTGTAGAGTAGCTCCCTCACACTATATGAAGCTCCTGGTGATTAAGTGTTTGCTTAGAAATGATTGAGAATTATTCTGACTTGTGTTTCCGGATGTGTTCCTGTTTTTAAACTTAAATCCATTCTAATTCCACATCGCTCAATGTATTCTCTCTCACACGCATGCACACACACACACACACACACAAAGAGAGAGAGAGAGAGAGAGAAAGAAATGTAGACCCATACATTTCCTGGATATCATATCAAAATTGTATACCCATCTTTTTGTTGCTGTTGTCCCTTTTGTTCTAAATTCTTTTTTTCTCAGTAAAATAATGACCAACCCCTTCTATCATAACAAATATACTTTCTGGTCCTAATCATTGGGGTAAATTTCTTTATAAAACTGTTTACAAATAAAAAAATTCTAAAGTATGTCAGTGCAGACCAAATATTGGTATTTTGAAAAATGTAATTT
>NW_016814490.1:81262-170535 GCF_001698545.2 Rhinopithecus bieti | reverse complement strand
TTTTTTTTGAGATGAAGTCTTGCTCTGTCATCCAAGCTGGAGTGCAATGATGCAATCTTGGCTTACTGTAACCTCTGCCTTCTGGGTTCAAGCAATTATCCTGCTTCATCCTCCTGAGTAGCTGGGATTAAAGACATCTACCACCACAACTGGCTAATTTTTCTGTCTTTAGTAGAGACATTTTCACCATCTTGGCCAGGCTGGTCTTGAACTCCTGACCTTGTGATACACCCACCTTGGTCTCCCAAAGTGCTGGGATTATAGGCATAAGCCACTGCACCTGGCCTGACATCAGTTTTAATTGGAGAGTCAGTGTATAGCTATTAGAGAGAATTCACTAGGCATCCAGGAACTCAGTGTAATTGCAGTTGCCTGTAGCCACATTTAATGTAACTTGAGTTCAATGTTTTATCTCATTCACTGCAAAAGCCTTCTTCATCCACCCAGTATTGAAGTAATAAAATATTTGTTTATAGACAGATCAGCACTGATCTCATTCTGTGATGTCTTTAGGAAAGTAATGGTAATAGAAGATCAATGTAAGTAGTCTTGTAAAAGTGTGAAAATTTAGAAAAAGAAAATAATTTTACCCATATCTCTGTCTAGAGATATCACCAACTTAAAATGAGTACCATTTCATTATAGTTTTAATTCTATTTATATAACCCAATGTATATACATGATGCTTATTTCAAAAATTTTAATCTCATTGTATATGCCTTTTCATCTTACAAAAAGTTGTGATCTTGTTCTACTCATAATTTTGTTCCTTAGTTTCCAACTATACCTGTACTATGGTTGACAGAGTAATTAAACATTTTTTTGAAAAAAGGATTGTAATGGCATGGCATGCACATTGTATAAATTTTTAACCATTTCTTAATGTAAGATATTTGAATTATTTCCAGAGATTTTTAGGTGAATATTTGCTGCTAATATTGAATCTTACTATCATGATTTATTCTCTGTATAGTTTCATGCATAAAGGAAATGCCTATATGCATTTTTAACCAACCCTTTTTTCAAAATCTCCCTAGTAATCCTCTTCAGTCTTTAATGATAATAACATTCACATACTTGTGATAGTGCAGAAATATATAATTTTCTAATGGCCAGTCCTTTTTTTTTTGACCTCCCATATTCCCCCTCACTCTGAGTTAAACACTCTGAATGAAAAATATCCTGCCATTCCTTCTGAAAATGTCAAGCAAACAAATCAAACAGGAATACATTACCTTAGGCAGGGGTTTGGCTGGTTTACAGTGAAGTCCTCCAACAAAATCAACATTTGGTAAGAATGGGCGAGGAAATTCAAAATCCCAATAGGTTCGAATGAGCCACATTTCAGCTTTCCGCATTGTCTCAAATAATGTAGTGGGTCTTCCTAATGGAAAAAACAAAACAAAACAAAAGGTAGCTAACATAAGAATTGTTATTTGAATATGCAGGTATTTTCCTGAAAGGACTTGGAATGACACACCAAAAGATATATAAAATGTCTGTGCATTGATAAAATATATATACATACATTTATATATAGTCATAATTTCATTTTTATGTATTGCATATGTTGCTCATATGTATATATAAGGAAGGTAAAGTATTCAGAGATCTGTAAGAAGAAATTACATCTTTAATGTAACATCAGTATATTCACAATCATAAATAATTATTAAAATAAGTAATTAATATGGTTTGGCTGTCCCCACGCAAATCTCCTCTCATCTTGAATTATAATCCCCAAAATTCCCATGTGTCCAGGGAGGGACCAAGTGGCAGCTGATGGTATCATGGGGTGAATTCCTCCATGTTGTTTTCATGATATTGAATGAGTTCTCATGAGATCTGATAGTTTTATAAGTGTCTGGCATTTCCCCTGCTTGCACCTCTCTCTCTTGCCGCTAAGTGAGAAGATCCAAGCTTGCTTCCCCTTAGCCTTTCACCATGATTCTCAGTTTCCTGAGGCATCCCAGCCATGTGGAACCATGAATCTATTAAACTTCTTTTCTTTATAAATTACCCAGTCTCAGGTATTTCTTTATAGCACTGTGAGAATGGACTAATGTAGCCACTATGAACTTAAATACACATTTCTCTTCTCTCTGAAGCTGTAATAGTAACAAATATACATTTAGACAACTCTTTCAGTTCCACAATTAATTCATCTTACCCATGAAAACAGCTTTCCAGGAAGTACTCTAGTCTCTACAATTTATTAAGCTAGTTCCTTGATCCTTGGTTCTCCAAGTAAACCATGAGATTTTTTAGAGCAACACTGAAATCTTCATACTACTACATCTTGGTTCATCTTAAGGTCTTACTATAAATAGATTTTTAAAATAAATATATTTACAAATGAGAACTAAAATTTTTTCAGAATTTATTGACACAGAGATATGTGCTCTTCCTTAACTTGGCCCATATTTTATTTGATGGAGAGATGCAGTTTAATAAAACACAGATTAAAACTTAGATGTTCACTTTCAACAAGATTTCAGTTTTTGAAAGAAATAATTGTCAAGCTGTTAGTGAAGGAATGTATAAACATTAGAAATCTCAAGTTTTAGGCTTCTGCTTCTGGAGTAGAGTCACTATATTTCTCAACTGTGAAGGAATTCTTGTTATATGAAAAAAAAATTAATTTCTAAGTGAGAAAACTGAGGTACTCAAAGAGAAACAAATTCCTCAATCCTGCATTGCTAATTTTTCTAGAAATATGTGTAAATACTAAATTTATATGTCTGCCTTCATGAAGATGTTTTTTGAGGTATCTATTGATTTTTTTAAAGATGGAACAATGTATAGCAAAATGATATGTGATGAAATCATAAGCGCTTTACATTGAAGGTTTATGATTCTTTGGGTGTCCTGTAGTAGTGATGGTCCCAGGGTTCTAATTGATTCTATAAGGTCAACATTCTATAATATTTTTGAGATTGATAGATCATCTTACATTTGCAATTTGTAATTTTCCTTAAAAACACTATCTTCTGACATAGTATTTGTATAAGCTCACTTTCAAAGGCACAGAAAAGTTAGGACTTAATAAGCACTAATTGGACACATGACTTACCTAGAACTTCACTGTAAAACTGGTCCCACTTCTTTATATCATGTATTTGAAACCAAAAGTCAAAATAAAGCTTATGTATCATATTTTTTATCCTCTCTGTGAAAGTCATTTGATCACTTAATTCTGACATAACAACAGGTACATAGGAAGGGGGGAACAGAAATCCTCCACCATTCTTCTCAAATGTGTAGCCAACACTGAAGCGGAGGCTGTACAGAAAGGGTATGTTCAACAGCTCAGCCAGTAGCTCCCCACAAGGATTAAGGGCATCTGCCAGAATGACATCAAACTTTGACTCTTGTAGTTTTGTCATAAGTTTCTTGTTCAAAACTGCATCTTTACAGAGCTTTTCACTATAGTAATAATATTCCCAACACAATTCTTGTACTTTTGAAAAATATGTCAAAAGTGTACTGTTTGGAATACTATATATCCAAATATTGAGCAGTTTCATAAGAGAATCTTCCATATCATTTTTAGTTAAAGATGTAGGATAAACTTCAAATGTAATAGCAGATGATTTACTGTCATTGACAAAAGTAGAAGCCGAGGATGTCAACACAGTCACTTCATGACCTCTCCGAGCAAGCTCTTCCAGGATTGTCTTCATATTTATCCAATGGCTATATTCTGTGGGCCACACCAGTACCTTTCCACAACTCCCAGAGCTAAAATAACAACTGAGCTGTAACAGCAGAAAGACTGACGTCCATTTCAGAGACATCCTGGTCTCATGCAATCCTTCTTTTCCAGTTGCTGTTTCTTTCTGTCATTTCTCATACTTAAATCTGAGGATAAACCAATCAAGTTAAAATATAACTGCTAAAGTTAAAAAGAAACACATAATATTAACAGACTGAATAGGTGCATGCCAAGGAGACAAACAAAAGATAAATGACCTCATATTTATTTTAGTGTGTTAGGTGTTCTTTTGTGTTTACAACTACTCTAGTCAAACAATCACTTTTATGACCTAGCATATGTAATATGTAAGTAATCTCTCTTATGTAATTATTTTATAATGCTGTTAAGAACAGTGGCAAATGAGAGGCTCCTGCAACTTCAGTGCCCTGGACACAGAGAGATGAAGTAATTATACAACACAAACAGCATTTTTAATATCATGGTGCAAGGAATGTCTTCTAAAACTTTGTTGACATATAATTCATATACCATATGATTCACCAATTAGTGTGTAGAGTTCAATGTTTCCTAGTATATTCACAGAATTTTACATCCACTACAACAATCAGTATTACCTCCAAAAAATTATATACAATAGCCTTTAACCCCCCGCTCTGAAATTTTGCATCCATCCTACCCTAGGCAACCACTAATCTCATTTCTATCTCTATAGATTAGCATTTTCTCTACCTTTCAAAAAATAAATGAGGATTTTCCAGCGATCATGGCAGATGGGATGAAATTTCAGCTCTAGACAGAGCAGCATGTGGAGGTTTGCTGCAGATCAACTGCAAGAACAGACCAGCAATTCTGAGAGGACCCACAGACCCTCTGCAGTAAGTGTACTGCTCCTGCAGGACCTGGGAGATATACCAAATACTGTGAGTGCCCCAACAATGGAAGTGGCAAAGGGATAGCCCCCTCTCCCGAATACACATCCCCACTGGAGAAGCTGAAGGTCTGTTTGTGGGAGAAGTTCCTGACTTTACCTGGAGCTGAGTCAAGTTAGAGAACCAAGCCAAGCAAAATACAGGGGTAGAGGAAGTAGCAGAAAGCCACTGGGAGCTCTCTGGATACCCAAGTGGCTCATTCCTCCCTGGCGCCACAGGAATCCATCATGAGGGTGACTAGCGGAGCTGGGGGTTCAAAGATTCTCCTGAGGGCCCGAAAGCCTGAAAGGATGAGTAACTCCTCCCTTCTCAGGCCCAGACCCAAGACACAAGACCACTTGCATCAGCAGCGTGTGTCAGCAAGATAGAAGCAGGAAGAGAGCCGGCCAGAAGACACTTACCCTGGCTGGAAGACATGTACCCCTGAAGATCAAGAAAGAGGCTGTCCAGGTACTACATAGCAGTCACATCAGAGTGGGACACTTACTGTTTACAGAGGACTGTAAAACCCCTGTCCCATCCTCACTTGGGACTGATGCCACTTTAGCCCTGAGCCCACCTGCACCCAGGCACTCATTAAAGTTGCATATTGCTCCACACAGCCTCATGTTGTCTGTTGGCGCACTCTGGGGGTTCAAACCGATTCAAGAACCTTACATCTGGTGGGAAAACCCTGGAGAAGCTCAGGTCTGTGTTGCTCGCAGACCTACCCATTCTCCCCAGAGAGCAGGCCACAGCAACCAGACAAAGGAAGCTCCTCAGCCTCCAGTTGCCTCTCTGTGCATGCACATTGGTCACTGATCTCGCCTACTGGTAAGTTTCCCTGGGAGCCCAGTTAACAGGGGAAAATCTGCATGGCCTCTCTTGGTTTCTCTGGTCCAAAAATGCAGCATTGATCCAACAAGCTTCCAGCATGTGCCAGGCACTCACTGATCATCTGGTCTTAGGGGGGATGCCACTAAGCCATTTGATCCCTTTCCAGGAACCAAAAAGGCAGCGGTGATGATAGCTCCTTTTATCGTCTCCTTCCAGCTGTCCAGGACGGTCTCCTTTTTCCCTGTTCTCCTGAGCCTACTCTTTGATATGGAAAACTCCTGGTCCTCCATTCCAAAAAACAGCCTTCCAGGCTGCCTCATAAAAAATCTGCAAACCTTACACCTCAGGCAAGACATCCGCCCTAAGTGCCTTATCTTTTTTATACAATAAAGCCCGGTCAGACTATGAATTAGATTAGATAACGAGTCCAAATGGCCCACAAATAGATCATTCTACTTTACAATTTTAACTGACTTACGCAGTTATTGCCAGCCACTGGAAAAATGGGGAGAAATTCCTTGAGTCCAGGACTTTTTGTACTCAGATCACGAACTGACCTCCGCAATTCTTGCTTACCTGTTCAAATCCTTCTCTATTCTCATCTCCCTCATCACCTTTCTCCTCCTGACCCTACCTCTTTCCCTCATTGGATCCAGCTGACTGCTGTCCACCCCTCCCAGCCCCTACCCCTCCATCTCAACCATCTTCATTAACTCCCCAAGCTTCCTCATTGTCTTCTCAGCCATCATCTTCCCAGCCAGCATCACCTCTAAAATTAACCACTTCTTTTCCTACACCGTGCTCTCCTCAGGACAACTCTAGCATTGCTTGTACTCGTTCTCCTTCCTCACTGCCCTCTCCTGAAGCCCGTAAACCCATCAAGTCACCTTACATCCCTATCTGTCCTCCACTACCTATCAACTCAACCCCCCTTTCCCCTTCAAACCCTCAGCAGGAACGCCTTCTGGCTTCTTCCTTCTCTCCTGCCCACACCAGCATATGCATCATCTTTGGCCCATGCACCACCCGTACTTCAGCGCTGGTGCTAGAATGCCCCCTTCAGGAAGTAGCAGGAATTGAAGGTATTGTTAGAATTCATGTTCCCTTCTTCCTCACTGATCTCTCTCAAATTAACAAAAGACTCAGTTCGTTTTCAGAAGACCCTACCTCTTACATTAGGGAGTTTCAGTACCTTATACAGTCTTATGAACTAACCTGGTATAACCTCTACTTATTCTCTCTTCCACCCTCACCCCAGAAGACCGGGTGCATATTTGGACCCTAGCTCAGGTGCATGCTAATACAATTCATCACCAAGCTCCTGCCCAGCCTACTGGCACAGGGGCAGTCCCGAACCAGGAATCCCAACAGGATTGTCAAAACAGGTCCTCTGGACACTGCCATCAAAACCACATGATTGTGTGTCTCCTTGCAGGACTCAAAAAGGGTTCCCATAAAGTGGTAGACTATGGAAAAATTTTCAGAAATCACCGAAGGTGCTGACTAAAACCCAACCCTTTTTCTCTCCTGTTTAACTGAAGCCATGAGAAAATATACCAACTTAGACCCAGCCAGCCCAGAAGGAACCACTATTTTAAACCTTCGCTTCCTCAACCAATCTACCCCTGACATTTGGCGCAAGCTTCAGAAGCTTGACTACAGCTCTCAAACCCCACAATGAAACCTTCTTAATTTAGCCTTCAAAGTCTTTAATAGTTGTGATGAGGAAAGTAAAAGGAAAAAAAAAAAAAGGACAGTTTCAAATGCTTGCCTCTACCATCAGGGGCCCTGTAGGCCCACGGGGCTACAGCTCCACACAGAGTCCTCCTAGCAATCCACCTCCACCTAGTGCGGCAATGAAGGCCACTGGTCCAGGCAATGCCCAAACCCAGGTAAGCCCACCAGGCCGTACCCCCTCTGCAGAGGACCCCACTGGAAGTCAGACTGTGAGGGGTCCCAGCAAGGACCACCCCCTTGCCTGCCCCAGCCGGCCAAAACCTCCTTCTCGGATCTCATCGTCCTTGCTGCTGAAGACGGAGGGTGACCTGGAACAGACGCCCCAGCAACTACCATTGCTTCATCTGAGCCAAGGGTAACCCTGATGGTGTCAGGTAGGCCAGTATGTTTTTTGAAAATTAATATCAGGGCAACTTATTCTGTTTTAATTAAATTTTCAGGACCCAGCCAGTCCTCCCAAGTCTCTGTTGTGGGAATCAATGGACAAGTCTCCAAACTGCAAGACCCCCTCCACTTTTCTGCTCTTTGCACAGCTTTTTCTTCACTCTTTCTTAGTCTTGCCCTCATGCCCAACTATGCTCCTAGGCAGAGACATCTTTTCAAAACTCCACACTGCTCTCCACTTCCACATTCCCCATAGTACCCAACACATCAACCCAGACCCCTCCAAGTCTTCTAACTTTTTTCTACTCCTCTGACTTCCCACCCTAAAACATCCAACTTTTCCTTATCCCCCATCTGTAGTTAACCCCACTTTTTGAGATACTTCTACACCCTCAGTCACAGAACACCACACTCCCATCCACAGCACCCTTAAGAAGTCCACTCAGTTCCTATCACAGAAGCAGTATCCCATCCCCCAAGCAGCTCTCACAGGCCTAAAGCATATCATTTCTCTCCTCCTCACCAGTCACCTATGCAGCCCAACAAACTCTCCTTTTAACACACCAGTTCTACCCATTAAAAGCCAGATGGAACTTATCACTTAGTCCAGGACCTCAGTCTCATTAACCAAACTCTACTCCCAGTAAGCCCAGTAGTTCCTAACCCATATACTTTACTTTCCACAATTCCCTCCAATACCACTCATTTTTCTGTTCTAAACCTAAAGGATGCCTTTTCGCAATTCCTTTACACCCTGATTCCCAGAACTTCTTTTCCTTTACGTGGGAAAGCCCCGACAGCCACCTTTCATGTCAGCGCACCTGGTGTGTACTATCTCAAGGTTTTAGAGACAGCCCCCACCTTTTTGGACAAGCCCTTGCTAGTGACTTCGGTACTTTATCCCTAAAATCGTCCTCTCTCCTTTAATATGTTAATAATCTGCTCCTGTGTAGCCCCTCTCAAAGAAACTGCAACACCCATACATACTATCTCTCTTTTAATCTTCTTGGCAGAACGGAGGTATCAGGACTCCCCTAAGAAAGCACAAATATGCACCCCCCCAGTCACCTATCTAGGCCTAGCTCTTACCCCCTGAACCCAAGGTCACACAAGAGACCACATATCCCTCCTCCAGTCCCTCCCACCTCCACAAACTAATCAAGAAATTATCTCTTTTCCAGGATTAGTAAAATATTTTAGGCTCTGGGTTTCCTCCTTTGATCTACTTGCCAAACCGTTTTACCAAGCTGCTAAAAGCCCTCTCCATGAGCCTTTAAAACCTGCACAGCCTATTATCCAACCTTTCCATCTACTCCAAAAGGCTCTTATCTCAGCACCCATCCTCACTCTCCCAGACCTCACTAAATCTTTCTCCCTCTATACTGATGAATGGCATGGAGTTGCACTAGGTGTTCTAACCTAGTCTCTGGGACCCACCCCCCAAGGTTGTTGCCTACCTCCCTAAACAGCTTGAAGCCACAGTTATTGGATGTCCTGCCTGCCTCTGAGCATTGGTGGCAGCTGCTGTCCTCTCTGTTAAAAGCCTAAAACTATCTCTTCATGCCAACCTAACAGTTTATTCAACCCATAACATCAAAGACATGTTAGCTCACTGCAGTGTACTAAGTCTTTTCTTTGCCCCACAGCTCCTCCAACTGTATGCTCTATTCATAGAAACTTCCCACATCACCATGCTAACCAGCTCCCATCTAAACCCAGCCATGCTCTTACCTGAGGTTACAACCACCCAAAACTCTTATTCACACTCTTCTGTGTGAATACTCTTCAAACCTTTCTTTTTTTTTTTTTTTTTTTTTTTTTTTTTTTTTTTTGAGGCGGAGTCTCGCTCTGTTGCCCAGGCTGGAGTGCAGTGGCCGGATCTCAGCTCACTGCAAGCTCCGCCTCCCGGGTTTACGCCATTCTCCCGCCTCAGCCTCCCAAGTAGCTGGGACTACAGGCGCCCGCCACCTCGCCTGGCTAGTTTTGTATTTTTTAGTAGAGACGGGGTTTCACCGTGTTCGCCAGGATGGTCTTGATCTCCTGACCTCGTGATCCGCCCGTCTCGGCCTCCCAAAGTGCTGGGATTACAGGCTTGAGCCACCGCGCCCGGCCTCAAACCTTTCTTATACCTTTTCCAAACCTAACAGACCAATCCCTTCCAGATGCCTCCTTCACTTAGTCTGTAGATGGCAGCTCCTTTCTACATCAAGGACACCGACATGCTGGCTATGCTATAGTGTCACCACCCCCCTCAACACTATTGAAGCCAATCCGCTCCTCCTAGGCACCATCTCCCAAAAAGCTGAACTCATTGCCCTCACTTGAGTTCTCACTCTAACATCTGGAAAACAGATCAATATATTCAAATTCTCGTTATACATTCCACGTAGTGCACTCACGATCATCCATCTAGAAATAACGAGGTTTCCTAACTGTAAACAATACTCCTGTCATAAGTGGCTCTCTCATCAACAAGCTCCTTCAAGCTGCCAGGCTCCCCCAGAAAGTTGCCATCGTTCCTCGCAGGGGCCATTAAACCCCAGACAATCCTAAATTGGATGGAAATGCCCTAGTAGATCAGGTAGACAAACAAGTAGCCCTACAACCTTGCAAAGGCTGGTTGCTATCCCTGTCCTTGTTCTCTCCTCTTTACTCCTCAGAAGAAAAAGAAAACTTCTGAGCCCAAAACCTTCAAAAGCAAGGACCTTGTTATGTCAAGGAAGGGTGCTTCGTTCTTCCTCACTCTCAAAGCCTTCCTCATCTCCACAGCCTCCACAATACTTTCCATGTTGGTTACCAACCTCTCTTGTAACTTCTCCACCCTATTCTCACTTGTCCTCACCATTCCAGCCACGTTCAAGAAATTATCCAGTCCTGCTCTATCTACCACTCAGTGTAACCCCAGGGCTCCCTCCAGCCTCTGCCTTTTCCTACCCACCAAGCCCAGGGCCAGATATCTGGGGAAGGTTGGCAAGTAGACTTCACTCATACGCCGCATGATAAATGGCTCCGCTATCTTCTAGTCCTTTGTCGTACTTTCTCCGGGTAGGTAGAAGCATTCCCAACAACTTCAGAAGGTGCAAATATCATCACATAAACTCATCATGTATACAATTTCCCGTTTCAGACTCCCAACATCCATCCAGTCCGATAACGGTCCTGCCTTCATCAGTCAAATTACCCAAGGCATTTTTATATCCTTAAGAATAAAGTAAGTTCTCCACACACCCTACAGGCCTCAATCTTCAGGCAAGGTTGAAAAAATTAACTCTGTCCTTAAAGCCCAACTCACCAAGCTGTCTCTAGAAACTTGCCAGTCCTGGACAAAAAAAAAAAAAAAAAAAAATCTCCCTTTTGCCCTCATGAGACTTTGCACAACAGCAAGTCTTTTTATAGTCTCTTTGAAATCATGTATGATCAAATATTCGTCTTGGGGCCTCTACCCTTATCAGACTCTGAGCCACGCAGGAGTTACCTCCCCTCCTTAATCCAGTCATGGTCTTTCATTTATGAAGCAGCAAATGATGTCATGCCTCTCCCTGTTGACATCTCCTTGTCCCCTCAACCTAACTGTCTTGCAGGCACAGACATGTAACCAGATAATCCAGACGGTGCTCCTGCTACAACGACATGCTGGATACCAACCAGTTTCTCAAGAATACCCCCAAAATTAAGGTTTTCTTCTTCCAAGGTGCCCATGCCAATCCCTATGTCATGCCTGAAGTAGTTATTGAGAAAGTCACCCCTTTTTCCTTTATTCTATAACCAAATAGACAGGAATGAAAGATTCTCCTTGGGGCCTGAAAGCTTGAAGGGATGAGTAACTCCTCCTCTCAGGTGCAGTCCCAAGATGCAAGGCCACTTGTGTCAGCAGCATGCATCAGCAAGATAGCAGAAGCAGGAAGAGAGCCAACTGGAAGACACCTACCCTGGCTGGAAGACATGTACCCCTGAAGATCAAGAAAGAGGTCGTCTGGATACTAGATAGCAGTCACATCAGACTGGGACACTTACTGTTTACAGAGGACTATAAAACCCCTGTCCCATCCTCACTTGGGACTGATGCCATTTTAGGCCTTAGTCTGCCTGCACCCAGGTGCTCATTAAAACAGCATGCTGCTCCACACTGTCTCGTGTTTTCTGTTGGTGCCCTCTCGGAGTTTGAACTGTCACAAGAACATTACGGGGTAAAAGTCCACAGTGAAAGGGACTTCTCTGCTGAACTTTGTAACAATTTGAACATGTGAGAAGCCTCCTGGCCAGAACTTGGAGGAGGGCATGAATCCAGCTTGCAGACTTCACAGGCAGGGGAAGAACTAAAGCCCTTTTCTTTGCAGCTGGGAGGTAGAAAACCTCAGGCAAATATTCAAGGCCAATTTGCCTTCTTCCTGGAAACAGACTCCGTACTGTTGCAGGGGCCACGGTGGAAGTGAGAGTGGCCTTTCAGTGTGCATGAGAGCTGGGTGAGGCCTGTGACTGCTGGCTTTCCCCCACTTCCCTGACAACCTCATAACTCAGTAGAGGCAGCCATAATCCACCTAGGTACACAACTCCAGTGACCTGAGAATCTCACCCCCATCCCCCACAGCAGGCAAAGCAAGGCCTGCCCAAGGAGGGCCTGAGCTCAAACACGCCTAGACCCGCCCCACCTGAAGGTCCTTCCCTAACCTCCCCACACCCCATAGTAGAAGACAGAGGACCTATAATCTTGGGAGTTCTAGGGCCCTGCTCACCACCAGTCCCTCTCCACACTACTACAGCTGATGCTTTCTGGAAAGCACCACCTCCTGGCAGGAGGTCAACCAGCACAAAATAGAGCATTAAGCCACCAAAGCTAAGGACCCCCACAGAGTCCTTTATACCCTCCACCTGAACAGACACTGGTATCCACAGCTGAGAGATCCATAGATATTTCATATCACAGGACTCCGCAGACAACCCCTAGTACCAGCCTGGAGCTGGGTAGACTTGCTGGATGGCTAGACCCAGAAGAGAGATAACAATCACTGTAGTTTGGCTTATAGGAAGTCACATCCACAAAAAAAGGGGTGAGTACTACAACAAGGGAACACCCCGTGGGACAAAAAATGTCCGAACAGCAGTCTTCAGCCCCAGACCTTCCCTCAGACAGAGCCTACACAAATGAGAAGGAACCAGAACACCAACTCTGGGAATATGACAAAAGAAAGCTTGTTAACACTCCCCTGAAAATCATGCTAGTTCACCAGTAATTTATCTAAATCAAGAAGTCCCTGATTTACCTGAAAAAGAATTCAGGGGGTTAGTTATTAATCTAATCAGGGAGGGACCAGAGAAAGGCAAAGCCCAATGTAAGGAAATCCAAAACATAATACAATAAGTGAAGAGAGAAATAGTCAATGAAATAACTGAAAGACAAAGAAATAAAAAATTCAGGAAACTGAATACACTTTTAGAAATGCAAAATGCTCGGGAAAATCTCAGCAATAGAATTGAACAAAGAGAAGAAAGAAATTCAGAATTCAAAGACAAGGTCTTCAAATTAACTTGATCCAATAAAGAAAAAAATATATATAAAATATGAACAAAGACTCCAAGAAGTCTGGGACTACATAAAATGACCAAATCTAAGAAGAATCGGTATTCCTGAGGAAGAAGACAATTCAAAAACCTTGGAAATATATTTGGGGGAATAATTGAGGAGAACTTCCCCAGTCTTCCTAGAGACCCACACAAGAAGCACAAAGAACACCTGGGAAATTCATCGCAAAAAGATCCACACCTAGGCACATTGTCATCAGGCTATTCAAAGTTAAGATGAAGGAAAGACTGGGCGCAGTGGCTCACGCCTGTAATCCTAGCACTTTGGGAGGCCGAGATGGGCGGATCACGAGTTCAGGAGATCGAGGCCACCCTGGCTAACACGGTGAAACCCCGTCTCTACTAAAAATACAAAAATTAGCCGGGCATGGTGGTGGACGCCTGTAGTCCCGGCTACTCGGGAGGCTGAGGTAGGAGAATGGCGTGAACCCAGGAGGCGGAGCTTGCAGTGAATGGAGATTGCACCATTGCACTCCAGCCTAGGCAACAGAGCAAGACTCCCTCTCAAAAAAAAAAAAAAAAAAAAAAAAAAAAAAAAAAAAAAAAAGATGAAGGAAAGAAGTCAGGCACGGTGGCTCATGCATATAATCCCAACACTTTGGGAGGCTGAGGTGGGCAGACCACCTGAAGTAGGGAGTTCAAGACCAGCCTGACCAACATCGTGAAACCCCGTCTCTACTAAAAATACAAAAATTATCCAGGCATGGTGGTACGCACCTGTAAGCCCAGCTACTCAGGAGGCTGAGGTGGGAGAATAGCTTGAACCCAAGAAGTAGAGGTTGTGGTGAGCCGAGATTATGCTGTTGCACTGTAACCTGGGCAAAAAGAGTGAAACTCCATCTCAAAAAAAAAAAAAAAAAAAAAAAAAAAGGAAGGAAAGAATCTTAAGAGCTGTGAGAGAGAAGCAGCAGGTAACCTATAAAGGAAAATCTACTTGATTAACAGCAGATTTCTCAGCAGAAACCCTATAAATTAGAAAGGATTAGGACCCTATCTTCAGGCTCTTCAAACAAAACAATTATCAGCCAACAATTTTGTATCCAGTGAAACTAAACATCACATCATACATGAAGGAAAGATAGCCATTTTCAGACAAAGAAATGCTGAGAGAATTCGCCATTACCAAGCCACCACTACAAGAACTGTTAAAGGAAATCTAAATCTTGAAACAAATTCTGGAAACACATCAAAACAGCATATCTTTAAAGCACAAATCACACAGGACCCAAAAGATCATTCAAGGCTGCTATGAACACCTTTATGCACATAAACTGGAAAATGTAGAAGAGATGGATAAATTCCTGGAAAAATACAATCTTCCTAACTTAAATCAGGAAGAATTAGATACCCTGAACATACCAATAAGAATCAGCAAGATTGAAATGGTAATTTAAAAATTTCCAACAAAAAAAGTCCAGGACCACACAGATTCACAGCAGAATTCTATCAGACATTCAAAGAAGAATTGACACCAATCCTTTTGACACTATTCCACAAGATAGAGAAAAGAGGAACCCTCCCTAACTCATTCTATGAAACCAACATCTCCCTAATACCAAATCCAAGAAAGGACACAACCAAAAAAGAAAACTACAGACCTATACCCTTAATGAACATAAATGCTAAAATTCTTTTTTTTTTTTTTTTTTTTTTTTTTTTTTTTTTTTTTTTTTTTTGAGGCGGAGTCTCGCTCTGTCGCCCGGACTGGAGTGCAGTGGCCAGATCTCAGCTCACTGCAAGCTCCGCCTCCCGTGTTTACGCCATTCTCCTGCCTCAGCCTCCCGAGTAGCTGGGACTACAGGCGCCCGCCACCTCGCCCGGCTAGTTTTCGTATTTTAGTAGAGACGGGGTTTCACCATGTTAGCCAGGATGGTCTCGATCTCCTGACCTCGTGATCCGCCCGTCTCAGCCTCCCAAAGTGCTGGGATTACAGGCTTGAGCCACCGCGCCCGGCCAATGCTAAAATTCTTAACAAGATACTAGCTAACTGAATCCAACAATGTATCAAAAAGATAATCCACCATGACAACGTTAGTTTTATACCAGGGATGCAGGGATGGTTTAATACACACAAGTCAGTAAATGTGGTACATCACATAAATAGAATTAAAAGCAAAAATCACATGATCATCTCAATAGATGCAGAAAAAGCATTTGACAAAATCTAGCATTGCTTTATGATTAAAATTCTCAGCAAAATCAGCATACAAGGGAATACCTTAATGTAATAAAAGCCATCTATGGCAAACTCTCAGCCAACGCAATACTAAATGGGGAAAAGTTGAAAGCATTCCCTCTGAGAATGGGAACAAGACAAGGATGCCCACTCTCACCACTCCTCCTCAACATAGTACTAGAAGTCCTAGCCAGAGCAATCAGAAAAGAGAAAGAAATAAAGGGCATCCAAATCAGTAAAGAAGAAGTCAAACTGTCCCTGTTTGCTAATAATATGATTGTTTACCCTGAAAATCCTAAGAACTCCTCCAGAAAGCACATAGAACTGATAAAGGAATACCACAAAGTTTCCGGTGCAAGATTAATGTCCTCAAATCAGAAGCTCTTCTATACACCAAAAGTGACCAAGCAGAGTATCAAATCAAGAACTCAACCCATTTTACAATAGCTGCAAACAAATAAAGTAAAATAAAATACTTAGGAATATACCTAACAAAGGAGTCAAAACACCTCCACAAGAAAAACTACAAATCACTGCTGAAAGAAATCATAGATGACACAAACAGATGGAAAAACATCCCATGCTCATGGATGGGTAGAATAAATATTGTGAAAATGACCATACTGCCAAAAGCAATCTGCAAATTCAGTACAATACCCATCAAAATACCACGATCATTCTTCACAGAGTTAGAAAAAACAATTTAAAATTCATATGGAACCAAAAAAGAGCCCACATAGCCAAAGCAAGACTAAGCAAAAAGAACAAATCTGGAGCCATCACGCTACCTGATTTCAAACTATACTCTAGGACCATAGTCACCAAAACAGAGTGGTACTCATATAAAAATAGGCACATAGATGAATGGAATAGAATAGAGAACCCAGAAATAAACCCAAATACTTACAGCCAACTGATCTTTGATGAAGTAAACAGAAACATATAGTGGGGAAAGGACACCCTTTTCAACAAATGGTGCTGGGATAATTGGCTAGCCACATGTAGGAGAACGAAACTGAATCCTTGTCTCTTACCTTATACAAAAATCAACTCAAAACAGATTAAAGACTGAAACCTAAGACCTGAAACTGGAACTATAGAAGATAACGTTGGAAAAACCCTTCTAGACGTTGGCTTAGGCAAGGATTTCATGACCAAAAACCCAAAAGCAAATGCAATAAAAACAAAGATAAATAGGTAGGACCTAATTAAACTAACTTTTGCACAGCAAAAGGAGCAGTCAGCATAGTAAACAGACAACCCACAGAGTTGGAGAAAATCTTCTTAATCTATACCTATGGCAAAGTACTAATGTCCAGAATCTACAACGAACTCAAACAAATCAGTAAGGAAAAAAAAAAAAAAAAAAAAAAAAAAAAAAAAAAAAAAAAAAACGATTCCAGTAAAAAGTGGGATAAGGACATGAATAGACAATTCTCAAAATAAGTATACAAATGGCCAATAAACTTATGAAAAAAGTGCTTGACAACACTAATGATCAGGGACATGCAAATCAAAACCACAATGCAATACCACCTTACTCCTTCAAGAATGGCCATAATAAGAAAAAAAAAATCAAAATACAGTAGATGTTGGCATGGATGCAGTGATCAGGGAACACTTCTACACTGGTGAGAATGTAAACTAGCACAGCCATGGTGGAAAACAGTGTGATGATTCCTTAAAGAACTAAAAGTTGAACTACCATTTGATCTGCCTATCCCACTGCTGGGTATTTACCCAGAGGAAAAGAAGTCATTATTCAAAAAAGATACTTGCACATGCATGTTTATAGCAGCACAATTCACAACTGCAAAATTATAGAACTAACCCAAATGTCCATCAGTCAACGAATGGATAAACAAACTGTGGTATATCCATAAGATGGAATATTACTCAGTCATAAAATTTAAAGAATTAATAACATTTGCAATGACCTGGATGAGATTGGAGGCTATTATTCTAAGCGAAGTAACTCAGGAATGGGAAACCAAACATCGTATGTTCTCACTGATAATGTGGGAGCTAAGCTATGAGGACACAAAGGCATAAGAATGTTACAATGGACTTTGGAGACTTGGGCAGAAGAGTGGGAGGGGGCAAGGGATAAAAGACAACATATGTGGTACAGTGTATACTGCTTGGGTGATGGGTGCACCAGGATTTCACAAATCACCACTAAAGAATTTATGTAACCAAATACCACCTGTACCCCAATAACCTATGGAAAAATAAAACACTTTAAAAAATGAAATCGTATAATATATGGTCTTTTGTGAGTGGCTTGTTGTATTTAGCATAATGTATTAAAGGTTCACCTATGGAATAGTGTATATAAGGACTTCATTTCTTTCTATTGTCAAATAGTACTCCAAAGTGCATATATACTCATTTTATTTGTTCATTTATCAGTTGATAGACATTTATTTTTTTCCATTTGTGATGATTACGAATAATGCTGATTTACATTCATGTACAAACTTTCTGTGCACATATTTTTATTTCTCTTGGGTGTGTATCTAGAAGTGGAATTGCTGGATTATATAGTAAATGTATGGGTAACCTTTTGAGGAATTGCTAACTGGTTTTCACAATGGCTGAACTATTTTCCATTCTCACCACCAATGCACGATGGTTTTAATGTCTCCATAACCTTGTCAATACTTGTTATCATATGTTTTTTGATTATAGCCAGTGTGAGTGAAGTGAAATCTCATTATGATTTATATTTCCTTCATATCTAACAATTTTGAGCATTTTTATGTGCTAATTAGCCATTATATATCTTCTTAGAAAAATTTCCATTTTGATGCTTTGCCCATTTTGATTAAATTATTTGTCTACTTTTATGGACTTACATATTTAATATATTTTCATATAAGTTCCTTATCATATATATGATATCCAAGTATATTATCTCATTTTGGGTTGTCTTTTACTTTCTTAATAATATCCATTGAAACACAAAATATTAATTTTGATGAAATCCTATGAATCAGCTTGAATTGGGTCACTTTTATTTTTAGTGTCATATCGACCAAACTATACCCAAATGCAAAATCATGGACATAAGCCCCCATGTTTCATTATTAGAGTTTTACAGTTCTATTGCTTACATTCAGCTTTAACTTATTTTGAGTTAATTTTTGTAAGTGGTTTGAGGTAGGGGGTCCAACTCTATTATTTCGTATGTGGATAATCAGTTTTCCCAATTATGTTTGTTGAATAATCTATTCTTTGACTCTTTAAATTGGGCACTTTGGTCAATAACTATAAATGCATGAGTATATTCCTAGATTCTAAAATCTATTACACTGATTTATATGCCTATCTTAAGTCTGTATCACACTCTCTTGATTATTCTATATTGGTATTTGTCTTTAAAAGCAGAAAGTAAAAGTCTTTCAACTTTGTTTTTTATTTTAAATTGTTTCAGCTATTTCTTTTCTTCTTCTTTTTTTTTTTTTTTTTTTTTTTAAGGCAGAGGTCTCACTACATTTCTCAGGCTGA
This sequence comes from Rhinopithecus bieti, assembly GCF_001698545.2. Lineage (NCBI taxonomy): Eukaryota > Metazoa > Chordata > Mammalia > Primates > Cercopithecidae > Rhinopithecus > Rhinopithecus bieti. The sequence continues at coordinate 151,685 of NW_016814490.1, read as the reverse complement.
ATTAGAAGTTCTGGGCTCAAGGAATCCACCAATTGCAGCCACCTTAGTAGCTGGGGTTACAGGTGCGTGACACCGCATCTAAATTGTTTCAGTTATTAATGTCTCCTATGTACCCACATACATTTTAGAATTGGCTAGTCAATTTATGAAAGAAGTTATCTGGAATTTTAATACGAATTGAATTGAATCTGCATAACAATTCGGGGAGTAGAGTACGGGCATTGTCACAATATTAAGTGTTTCAATACATGAATATGAGATGCCCTTTCATTTATTTAGATATCATTTAATTTATTTCCACAATGTTTTGTAGATTTCACAGGGCAAGTTTTACTCTCCTTTTTGTTAAATTTATTCATGGCCAGGTGCAGTGACTCATGCCTGTAATCCCAGCACTTTGGGAGGCCAAGGTAGGCAGATCACAGGGTCACAGGTTGTTCAAGATCAACCTGACCTATATGGTGAAACCCTGTCTCTACTAAAAATACAAAAATTAGCCAGGTGTGGTGGCGCATGCCTGTAACCCAAGCTACTCAGGAGCCTGAGGCAGAAGAACCTCTTGAACACAGGAGGCAGAGGTTGCAGTGAGCCAAGATTGTGCCACTGCATTCCAGCCTGGGCTACAGAGTGAGACTCCATCTCAGAATAAAGAAAAAAAAAATGATTCATGAGTTATATTTTCATGCTATTTTAATTGTGATTGTTTTAATCATGATTTTAGCCTAAATTTTTATTGCAATTATGGAGAAATAGTTTTTTGTTTATTGATCCTATATCCTAAAACCTTGCATTACTGGTTTATTGCTATAATGTTTTTCTAGTGGATTTGTAAATCATTACTATTATAACATTATGACAAAAGCCAATAAAGATAGCTTAACTTCTTTATTTCTAGTATTGGAATCTTTTATTCTTTCATTTTTTTTTAAACCTATTTGTCTTGTCTAGAACCTCTAATGCAATGTTGAATGGAAGTGAGAAGAGCCAATTTAGTCTTTCTCCCTTAAGTGCGGTATCAGTGTGTGTTTTTATTTATAGATACTATTTGCCAGTTTAAGGATGTTTCTGAAACGTATAGCCTTCATCACATGATATTTTCTGCCTTTATTGAGATGATTATGCAGTTATCATCCTTATTTTAATAATATTATATATTCATCAATTTTTTCAGATGTTAAAATTACTTTGCACTTCTGGAATAAAATTCCCTTCTGTATGTCCAAAGCTTTTTTGTACATTTCAGGATTCTGTTTGCTAGTGTGAAAGAAAAATAAAGAATCAAGATCCTAAAGTCACTATGCCAAAGGGAAAAAAGTTTAGCTTGGGTACTGAGTCACACAAAACTGACAGAAGCATTCTAACCAGAGTGATTCCTTCTGGAATAAAAGTCAGACAAGGTGAAATCTGCCAGGTTGCATTCCCAGGGGACTGAGCATTCTTGGTCACAAGATACTCATGGTTTAGGAATGAGTTAATGATGATAATTAACTAAATAAAGACCCAGAACTTATGAAAATGTCCCAATAGTTTGAAAACAAAAATTTCTTAAGAATTAGTTTTGCTTTAAAGATTATAGCACACTTGTAAAATCTTGCTGAAATCAATAGTACATAGGAAAATAACAATATTAATGCCAGTCACAAGTTGATCGCAAACCTTTGTAATAAAGTACACTATTCTTAACAACCTATATAAGCAAGCATTAAGTTTAAGATAGGGGTATTTCTCCTCTTGCTTTCTGAAGATGCCCTATTCTGTAACAGAGTAGTCTCCAATAAACTGTTAATTGTACTCTGTAACTCACCTTGCATTATTTCCCACATGAGATCCACAAACCCACGTAACATCTGGGACAAGACCCCTTTTCCAGTAATATTTTCCTCTGGTGAGTCTGCTGGGACCTAAATGAGGTGAAATTCCAACCCAAAGGAAATAGATGATGCAACATCAATTGGCTGATTTGGGTAAGAGGTGGAATATATTTTTACACTTGTAATGGATAGAGACACTGTTCAAAATTGGGTTAGAGGCCCAATTTAGGACAGTTAGAGGCCCTTCTGACAGACAAGAGGTTTAGAGACCTTTCTGAAAGCTAAGGGGGTTAGAAACGCTTCACAACAAGAAATGGGTTCAATGCTACGAAATGTTAACCACTACTCCCTTTCAATTAACCCTCCCTGTGCACTCTGTCATTCACTAAAGGCTGCCTGCTGCCTGCCAATTTTCTTTACTGCTTCTTTGCAGAGAACTTGCTTGATGTTCCTGAAATTTTTAACTTTCACTTTCCTCATTTGTCTTTGGATTAGTGGCCCTTTACTCTTGTACTTTGGCATGTTGCTAAAAGACATTAGAGATGAATGGCTCTGCAAGATTTACTTTCCCTATATCTAGCCCATCTGAATGAATTACTTACTGTCTCGTCTCTCAGAAGATTAATTGAAATTTGGTACTTACAAGTTTTGGTCCAATGAGCATGATGTAGCCCAGTAGCAATTATGCCGATCTCCCATGGGTGAACAGCTCCCAGATGGAAAACTGGAGATTTCTTTTTGACAATACTTTTTCATCCCCTCACGAATCAACTCACCTTTATTTCTTGATTGTGAACAGCATGATCATGTAAGTTTTACCCTACTTGCCATTACTATCCTGAACCTGGACGTTCTTCTCTGGATCCATATCATTTCCCTTACTTAGTGTGCCATTTCTTTAGTCAGGCTCTCTTCTGTAGTTTCTCTAGCTCAAGTGGCTCAGCTCATTTATATTATTTGACTAACAAGAATTTCAGAATTAAATCAACTACTGAATCATTTTCCCTTGCTCATTTAGCTCTGAAATCTCTTTTATCCTTTTAAGTGAAACTTGCCCTGTGGCAGCACTACCTTGTTCACAAGGATCTCTACCTTCACCTGCTCTGCTCTGGTGTAATACAGCCTTGATCCCGAAGAGTTCTCCACTAGAATGTCTATTAGAGCATTGGAACAAATGTAAATTAGGTGATCTTAAGAAAAATAAATTGATATTTTAATGTGATAGGTTTGGCCTCATTATGATTTGGAATATCAAGATAAAAGGCTACCTAATGGAACTACAGTCTTTAATATTATGCTTCAACTTGATTTGTTTTGCAAGTGGGAGAAAATGAGGTGAAATACCATATGTTCAAGCATTTTTATTGCTTAGTCAGGATGAAACTTTGCAGCAAGTGTGTGCATGTTTAATGAAAGGAAGGAAAGAAAAGGAATTAGATGTACTAGATGACCCTTTAATGCAAGTCTCCTGAGTCCAATGGGCACCTTTAGGTGGATCAGGACCTCCCTGTGTCAGCTCTAATGCTTCAGGTGCATCTGCCTCTGTCTCTTCTAGCTCTTCTAGTAGTCCTGTTTAGACACTTTCATTCCCTTCTCCTTACCTGTCTAGTCTAATTTTATACCTACCTCACTCTGAGAGGCCCATTCCTATTCTGTACCTGTAACTCCCTGAGGAGGCCAGCCTTGCTAGTCCTACCCACAGTGCAGCCTTTTATCAGTCTCCAAAGGAAAATCTCTGTTGGCTTAGAGAAGTGGCAAATGAGGAAGAGGGCACTATAAGGTCCCTTTCCCCATGTTTTGTTTGACCTTATGTAAAGATTATTTCTCTGAAGACCCAGGAAAATTTATAGATAAATTTGAGAAGCTAATGCTGACTTATAATTTGACCTGGTAGGATTTTCATATTCTGTTATCCACCTGTTGTACAGTGGAAGAAAAACAATGAACCTTGGGATTAGCTAGAATATATTCAGACAAGATGCTAACCTGCAATCCTAATGATATCTATAGGACAAGGGGTATTTCAGTGCCTGAATAAGATCTAGGATGGAACTATCAAAGAAATAGGAGGACTTAGAGAGGAGAGATCATATGATTACTTGTTTATTAGAAGAGGTGAGAGATATGTGGAAAAGCCTGTTAATTACTATAAGGTGAAAGAAATTACTCAAGGTAAAGATGAGAATCCAGCTCTATTTCAGGGACATTTGGTTGAGGCAATTAGAAAATATACTAAAATTGATCCCATTTCAATGGAAGGACAGACCTTACTGGGGGCTGTATTTTATAACCCAGTCTATCACTGATGTCTGTCAGAAACTACAAAAAGCAGCCTGGGTCTTCAGATACCTATGAATCAACTTTTCGATATGGCATTTATGGTTCTTAATAACAGATACATGGCAGAGGAAGTAAAAAACTTAAGAGAGCGTCCTAAAAGGCATAGATTTTAGCTGCAGCCTTAAGCTTACCACCCACATGGGATCATCCTTACATTTCTTAGCCATGGCAAAGGAAGCTAGAAAGCAGAAAGCCACAAGCTGGGGTTCTAAGCCACTGCATCTTGGGTATAAATTAATGTGCTCAAGTCATAAAATTGGCCATTGAAAGAGGGAATGCCCAGTACTCCAAAGTGAGCCTTTGGCCCCTGAACCAATGATGACTAAGTTCAAGAGTGACAGGGCTTGAGAGCTTCTATCACAACTCCCATTGGACAATTAGTCCTATCTCCAGAGGAGCCTCGGGTAATCATTGATGTGACAGGTAACAATACTAATTTCCTTTTGGGCATGGGTGCTGCTTACTCTGTTTTGACTCATCTTGATGGGCCATTATCACCCTAAGACTCTGTGGTCATGGGGATAAACAGACAAGCTCATAGGCTCTATTTTACCTATTCTCCAAGCTGCTCTTCAGGGACTCTCATTTTTTCGTGTGCCTTTCTTATAATGCCTGAATTTCCTACTCCATTGTCAGAAAGAGATTTATGAACTCGGCTGCAAACTATTGCTTTCTTCAGAGATCACAAGGCAGATAATTGATGGCTTTTACTTGTCTCCATGATAAGGGAAGAAGAATTAATAGGGGACTCAGCAAGCTTTCCAATTCAAATAACTTCCCTAGTATATCTATAGTATGGGACACACAAGTTCCAGGCAGGATATTAAACACCCCTTCAGTTTGTATTCAGCTCTAACTTTGTGTCCCATACCCCTGGAAGAGACAATACCCCCTAAGACCAGAGGCACAAAAAGGAGTCCTGCTATTAATGACTAAGTTTCTGCAATTCAATATGCTGTGATCCTGTAAGTCTCCTTGTAATACTCCAATCTTGCCACTTAAAAAGCCAAATGGAGACTACAGATTTGTTCAAGAAGACCTCCAGGCCGTTAATGAGGCTATTGTTCTCATACATCCTATAGTACCCTATCCCAACATGCTGTTAGCCCAGGTTCCTGGAAATGCTAATTGGTTTACAGTCTTAGGTCTCTTTTCTGTATTCCAATGAACCCCAATTTGTCTTTACTTTTGAATGAATTGACCCTGGTAGTCATTTAATTTCTCAATGAACATGGACAGTTTTTTTCAGGGGTTTAGAGACAGCCCTCACTTATTTGGAAATGCAGTGGCAAAAGAATGAAAAATGTTACAGTTAGATAAAGGCACTATTATTCAATATGTAGAAGATTTGCATATTGCTAGCTCAACCAAAAAGGACTCAGACAATAACATCTTTAAACTGTTAAATTTTCGTGGGAGTAATAGGTATAGAGTCTCATTTTATAAGACCCAGATTTCAATTGAAAAAGTTAAGTATTAGAGTGTCTTAACTCCTGGCACCCAGACAATAGCCCCAGAATAAAAAGAAGCTATTTTGGGTGTTCCAGAATCCCAAACTAGAAAACAACTACAGATTTTCCTAAGTATGTCAGGATCTTCCATTTATAGATGTCTAGGTTTTGGCATTTGGCCAAGCCTTTGTATGAAGCCCCATAGGAAGCATATTCAGATCCTTTTAAATGGAATATCAATTGTAAACCTGCTTTTAATGCACTCCAGGAAAAACTGAGTATAGCTCCAGACCCAGGGATCTCCAGTCTTGATAAACCATTCTTCATTTATGTGGCTGAAAAAACAGGAACAACTCTGGGTGTTCTTGTTCAGAAACTAGGACATATCCCTTAACTGGTGAAATATTTTCTAAGAAATTAGATCATGTGGCTTCAGGATAGTCTGTATGTCTCAGAGAGTTGCAGTGAATGCTCTTCTAGTAGGTGAGCTAATAAATTAACTTTGGAGCCACATCTAGAGGTTTTGAACCCACATCAAGTACAAGTACAAGGGGTCTCAGAGGTTAAATGAAATTAATGGAAGACATGGGGTGCTTATTATAGTATCAGGCTTTATGAGTATGTCTTCCTGATATAACTCTTAAAATATGTCAGACTTTAAACCTGACTACCTGTCTGCCTGAATCCATAGGCCCCTTAGATCATTCTTATATACACATTTTAGAGAATATCTTTTAAGCTACTAGATAATCCTGAAGTGGAATGGTGTACAGATGGGAGCAGATTTATGTATCAGGGAAGCTGGAAAGCTGGATATGCTATTGTTCTTCAGCATGAAGTAATTGAAGTCCAGGCCCAGTCAGCTTCTACCTCAACTCAAAAAGCAGAATTAGTGGCTGTTACTAGAGCCCTGCAATTGGGAAAATGCTTAAGAATTAATATTTACACTGATTTTAAGTGTCATTTCTGTTGATTAATGTTCATGCTGCTGTTTGGAAGGAATGGGGACTACTAATTGCTAAGAGTTTCTGTATAAAATACCACTTGGAAATTTTAAATTTATTACATGCTATCCTACTACCTAATGAAGTTACTGTAATTTACTGAGGGGTCATGAAAAATGAGACTCTAATATAATAAAAAGGAATTATTTTGTTGATGCTACAGCCAAGGCAGTTGCATTAAGGGAGCCAATTAACCTTGTGGACATGTTGGTACCCACTGTCTCAGAAATGATAAAACTGGACTACCCTAAAGAACATAAATGGGCTAAAACTCATGGGTTAACATTAAATCTTTCCACATGACTAATTGATGAGAATGAGAAGCTATATATACCAAAGGCTGATCAATGAAAAATAAACATTTGCATTACTCTACTCATTTGGGAAAACAGCCTTATTTCAATTAATTTCTCATCTTTTTATAGAAAAAAAATCTCCTTAAAACAGTAAAACAAATGACTCTGGCCTATGATTTATGTGCCTAACATAATCCAAATAATCAACCTTTATCTCCTCCTTTAGTAAAGCCCGCTCAGCATACACGGACATACCCAAGTGAAGACTGACAAATAGATTATACTCAAATGCCTCCATGTAAAGGATTCAAATATTTATTAGTGTTTGTTGATACCTTTACTGGTTGGATGGAAACTTTTCCTACTTGGCCTGAAAAGGCAATTGAAGTTTCTAAACTTTTATTGAAGAAACTATCCCTAGGTTTGGGCTACCTAAAACTTACTGAGTGATAATGGCCCATATTTTAGAACAATAATAATCCAAAATATATCATCAGCTCTAAGAATTCAATATTAACTTCATTAAACCCCAATCTTCAGGAAAAATAGAGAGGGTCAATCAGACTTTAAAGAAGATTCTTGCCAGATTATGACAGGAAATATCAGAAACCTGGAAGTTTCTGTTGCCTGTGGCTTTGTTATGAATTTGGGCTTTCCTTAAGGGAAACTTGCAGCTCAGCCCCTTTGAAATAATGTATGGAAGGTCTCTTTTAACTGCAGATTTCTTAGTAGACATAGATACTTTCAAATTACAGAACTATTTTAATAACTTAGGTCAAGTGCAAAAACTCTTCTTCAATATGAAAATTAGAAACATCCTTTCCCCACTAAGGGAGACAATCCTGTTACAATCCAGCCAGAAAATTGGATTCTATTAAAAACCTGAAAGAAAAAGTCTCCAATAGATAAATTTTCCCGCAAATGGAAAGGACCTTACCAAGTACTCATTAGTACCCCCAATGCAGCCAAACTTCAAGAAATAAGCAGCTGGGTTTATTTACCTCATCTTAAACCTATGTCTTATGATGTTCCACAGGCTGCCAGAACACAAGAGACTGATGCCTTTTATTCCTGTGAATCAACCAGTGATCTGTGGTTCCTCTTCAGAAGAAATAAAGATGAATAGCATAAAGATTTGGATTAACATCCCAATTCTGGGCATGTATTGGAATCCACCAATAGACAGTCTTTTTGCCAAATGGGCACAAACTTTTGTCTCTTTAAATAATAAAATTAATTGTTGGCTATGTGGGGAACTGCCACTCTCCCCCATTTTAGGGCAGTCCTGCCACATCTTGCCAGCCAATGTGAGTTTACAGTGACATTATTATTATAATTGGGAACGTTATTATGGTTTGGGTTAACTACCATATGCTTTCCTTTCTACTATAAAAACACAAGGTCAAGCCCTCTCCCTTCCAAAAGTAAAACAAAGGAACATCTTTTCCCTTTGATTAAAAAACAGTTAAATTCCACCCCAATTTTAAGTTATGCTGTACATAATGGACTTGGGTGGTCCAGGTACAGGTGTCACACATAGTGTCCCTGTGCTTTGAAAGAGGCAATAACAATGATAGCCAGATTGAAACAGGTAACATGAGATGATTACCACAAGAACAATGTAATCAGACTCTTCATATAGCTAGCCAAACATGGCAAAATGTGTCTACTAAGCAACAAGTGCTTATGTTTCCTCGTGGTTGGTTATGGGCATTAGGGTCACATGGCTGGCCATACATGCCTTTTAATTGTACTGGAAGATGTACATGGGGTCGTCCTTATCTCTCAGGTTGTATCTTCACTAAACTAGAATCTCTCCCATCTAACTGGGAACCTGTGAGAGCTCACCATAAACAGCAAAATTTGGCCTCTTGGTGTTTTTTACCCATTGGCTATATTTTCCCCACACTCAGATACAATTGATATTGAGCTCCAAGTTGAAGCACTGGCTAACCACACAGCTGCAGCTATCAGTAATACACACCATGCCCTTACCCTATAAAGTGAAGAAACATCTTAACTCAGACAAATAACCTTACAGTATCGTTTGGCTCTGGACATTTCAACAGCAGCTTAAGGGGAAACTTGTGCTACAACTAAAACAGAATGTTGTATATATTAAAATACATTCCAGATTATTCACATAATATTACCCAAGGCATGAAGGTCTTAGACACCCACATCTCTGCCATAGAAACTCATATCTAGGCAATTGTATGTATCATTTACATATATAATTATATATTATCATAATTATTTAGGGATATATATATAATTATTTAGATATATGTATTTAAAATTGTTACATCCTCTTGAATTAACCCTTTTATTATTATACAGCAAATTTCTTTGTCTCTTCTTATAGTTTTTGTCTTGAAATCTGTTGTCTGATCTAAGTGTAGCAACTCCTGCTCTTTATTGGTTTCTATTGACATGGAATACGTTTTTTCATTTCTGTATTTTCAGTCGATGTGTGACTTTAGAGGTGAAGTATGAAGTAAGATTTGGAAGCAATCTAGGCTTCCATCAACAGAAAAATGAAAAAAGAAAATGCAGCATGTATACATAATTGAGTACTCTTCAGCCATAAAAATTGACATCCAGTCATTTATAACAACATGGGTGGACCTGGAAATCATTATGTTAAGTGGAATAAGCCAGGCATAGAAAGACAAATATCACACATTTTCACTTTTTGTGGAATCTGAAAATTCAAGCAACTGAACTAATGGACATAGTGAGTAGAAGAATGGTTACCAGAGACTGAGAAGGGTATTGAGGGGTTGTAGGGGAGGTAGGGATGATTAGTGAGTGCATAAATAAAAAAGAATGAATAAGACCTACTATTTGATAGAGTAATAGGTTGACAACAGTCAATAATAACTTAATTGTATACCTTAAAATAACTTAAATAATGTAATGTAATTAGATGTTTTGTTATGCAAAGGATAAACACTTGATGGAATGACTACCCCATTCTCCATAGTGTGCTTGTTTCACATTGCATGCTTGTGTCAAAATATCTCATGTACTCCATAAATATATATACTTGTCACATATCTGTCTGGACGGGGGGAGAGGACAAAGACGACTAAGATGGTGCATTTCCGGGTTCTTCATCACCACCTTACCTGTGCCCGGGAAAAATGCAGACCAACTGCGCAGGCGCAACATGGCGTCAGATGGAGGAAACTGAAACTTACCTGGCCGTGCCTAGGGAATGCCCCCGACACACCCGTGTCCCACCTATTGCCCTCCCACTCCCAAGCCCTAGACAGAAAAGCCACTCCGGACGCATGGCGTGAACTTCCTCGCCCTCTTCACATGCGGACCTAGGAACCTCCCCTGAGAACGCAGGAGCGACTTCCTCGGCCTCCACCGCAGGAGACCGGTGAACCTTGCCCTTTCTTCCTTCACATTGGCTAGCTAATAAAGCTTTTCTACTTTGCCTACTTGCCTCATCTCTGGCGCCTGATCCAGTGGTCCATAAAACAAATCAATATCCACCAAAATTTTTAAAAATTAAAAAATTTAGAAAATGAATATGAGATATATAAAGATAAAAAAGTAAATTATGGGAAGCTTAGAAAAAAAACAAACCTGAAAGCACCAGTAGAGAAGCTATTCATCATATACAGGGATTCACGATAAAATTATCAGAAGGAAGTGTTGAATGAGGTTGTGGTAGAATCACCATCCCTTCACCTTTTAATTCCTTGATGGTGACACTAAATTCTCTGATCCCTCTAGAAAAATGGTATTGCTTCTGGTTTACTGTTTTCCTAGGTAGAAACAGTTTTACTTTGGCCTTTCCCACTAAAATAGCCCTACTCTGCCAGAGAGAGAACCAATGTGACAATTCTGCAACTGTTGAATATAATTATTTCAATTATGCATTTTCAAAGTAGGGAAATGCCATAGAATGAGTTGGGAAGCCCACTAGGCCCAATGCAAGATAAATCTGAGATACAATTCCATTAATCACCTGACTTCCATTAATCCTATGCTGATGGGTGAGCCACAGTAATATTCTGGGTCCCCTGGTGTCCTTTGAGGACCAATGTCCCATAGTCTTTAAATTTTCTGATTATTTCCTTTTGCCACATTACTTTTGTAAAAAGCTGTAGATCCCCTTGGGGGAAAGTTTGGAGAAAGATTAGCATGACAAATTTTGGGAAGTAAAACGGTGTCCTTCCTCAAGGACATCCAGCCTCCTCTTCATTAAAAGATTTTGGGTCTATAAACTGGCTCAAGGTTTAGAGTAGATTGAGGCTTTGTGACGTAGTTTTCATATTTCAAGTTACATTTTGGTTGACTTTACCTAGACTTTTTCTGCTTATACAGGCCGCGTAAGTATTCAGTAGATTTCCTATATGTTTAACTACTAGGAACACCATGATCAACTAGCCAACACCATAGGTCTGAGATGAGTCAGAACATTTTGATTGCTGTCTGTTAAGGTAATAATACATATCTTGCCTTTTGTAGTTGAGTGCAGTCACTTGACCTCCACCATCATGGTTTCTAAGTGCTCCCATTAGCATTTGATTTCGCTATTGAATGGCAGCAGTTTCAACTCAATTTGGCCTATAATGAAGAGCAGTGATTACATTCTTCAAGGTTACTGAGGCTCCTTTTGGAAATTCATTTCCCAGAATGTTAGTGAAAGGTATGTAGGTGAGTAGTTCTCAAATGACAGATCCACTCCAACGTGCCCAACTCCCTAAGACTTTGAATCCTTTTCTCTATGTTAAAGCAAAGCAGATTGAGCATTTTCATGTCACACACTATGGGCCATCTTTTGTTCCATGTGTCAGCCAACCAACCAACCAACCAAACTGTTAGAATTATTTCTAACTTCCCAAGCTGCAGTATTACACGATAAATTTCTGCTTAGTGATGCCATATCAATAAATTCAGACTGATCCAACTTTACAAACCTTTCACCATTATCTCATGCCCTTAATACCCATTACCACACACTTTCCCCAGACTTCTGTCCATATATATTAGAGAACCAAAGATGTTATTTTGGAGTGTAGCATGTCTACTCATGGGTCACATTTTGTGCCTCATCTGTAGGGGCTCAATGAGACAAATCTATTTACAGTTTGAGAAGCAAAGAAAATTATTATTGCTTTGCAAGGTAACTAAGTGTATAGCTCTGATAAAAAAAAGGAAAATAACAAGTTTAGGGGAGGATGTGGAGAAACTGGAAATTGGAAATCTCATCCACTGTTGCTAAGAACAGAAAAAGGTGCAACCCTTTGGAAGATAGTCTGGCACTTATCCAATTCTAAACATAGAATTACTAGGCAATCCAGAATCCACTCGTAAGGATATAAACCACATAATTAAAAAGAGGTGTGCAGACAAAAACTTGAGCACAAATGTTCATAGTAACAATGTTCATAATAACCTACTTGTGGAAACAACCCAAAATCTATCACATGATGAATAGATCAACAAAATGTGCCATATCTAAACAAAAGATTAGTTTTTTTTTACCATGAGAAAAAATAAAGTACATGTACATTCTACAAAGTGAATAAATGTTGAAAACATTGTTTGTAAGTGAAATACATTACACATAGTGGTCCACAGTGTACAATTCTACATACATTAAATGTGCAAAATAAGCAGATCCTTATAGGTAAAGCACAGTAATGTTCAATGCAACTGTTAAAAGTCATGGAAAATGACTGTTTAATGGTTTCTTTCTGGGGCAATAAAAATGTTTTGGACCTAGGTAGTAGTAGTAGTCACACAGCATTGTGAATGCATTTAACAACACTGAGTTGTACACTTTGAAATGATTAAAAAGGTAAATTTCATGTTAAGTGAATTTTACTTAAAAAACAAATACAACAAAACAATAAATTCCTGGCCTTATCTAACCCAGAGTTTCTAGTTTGTCAGCCTTTGGTTTATACCATACATGGAAAAATATTAATATTATTTATTTATGTAATATTTTCAACTTGTATTTTAGATTCAGGAAGTGCATATGCAGGTTTGGTACATGGGTATATTGTGATGCTAATCCCATCACCCAGATACAAATGATCCCATCACCCAAATAATGTGCATAATTACCAACAGGTAGCTTTTCAGCCCTTCACCCCTCCTTTTCTTTCCTCTCTAGTAGTTCCCACTCTCTATGGTCCCCATCTTTGTCCATGTGTACTCAATGCTTAGCTCCTACTTATGCGAACAAATGATACATATATTTTTATTTCTGAGTTATTAATTCACTTAGGATAATGAGCTCCATCTGCATCCATGTTGCTGCAAACAAAATGATTTCATTATTTTTTATAATTGTGTAGTATTCTACAGTGTACTTTTATACCGTAGAATTTTCTTTATCCAGTCCACCATTGATGGACCCTGATTTCATGTATTTGCTGCTGTGATTAGCGCTGCGATGAACATACAAACACATGTGTCTTTTTGGTAGAATAATTTATTTTCCTTTTGGTATATACCCAGGAATGGAACGTTATGTGAAATGGTGGTTTTGTTTTAAGGTTTTTTGAGAAATCTCCAAACTGCTTTCCACAGTGACTAAACTAATTTGCTTTTGCACCAACAGTGTATAAGCATTTCCTTTTCTCTGCAGCCTCACCAGTATCCGTTATTTTATTTACCTTATAATAGTAGCCACTATGACTGGTGTGATGCTCCCGTTGTGGTTTTCATTTGCATTTCTGTGATGATTAGTGATTTTAAATATTTTTTCATGTGTTTGTTGGCCACTTGTATGTTTTCTCTTGAAAAGTACCGGTTCATGCCTTTTCTTCAGTTTTTAATGGAGTTATTTAGTTTTTGCTTGTTGAATTTTTCAAGTCTTTCATAGATTCTGGATTTTAGACCTTTGACAGATGTATAGTGTTTTAATATTTTTTACCATTCAATAGGTTGTATGTTTACTCTGTTGAAAGTTTCTTTTGCTGTGAAGAAGCTTGTTAGTTTAATTAGATTTTACTTGTCAATTTTTGTTTTTGTTGAAATTGCTACTGAGGATTTCATAATAAATTCTTTCCCAAGGTCGATGTCCAGAATAGTATTTTCAACATTTCCTTGAAAATTTCTTACAGTTTGAGGTTTTACATTTAAATCTTTAATTCACCTTGAGTTAATTATTGTATGGTAAAAGGTAGAGATCCTGTTTCATTCTTCTCCCTATGGAGAGCCAGCTATCCCATCACCCTTTATTGAATAAGGATTCCTTTCCCCATTGCTTTTTACATTGGTTTATTCAAAGACTAGATGATTATAGGTGTGTGGAAGTACTTCTGGGTTCTATATTCTGTTCAATGTGTCTATGTGTCTGTTTTTGTTCCAGTACCATGCTGCTTTGGTTACTGTAGCCTTACAGTACAGTTTGAAGTTGGATAATGTGATTCTTCCACCTTTGTTCTTTTTGCTTAGGACTGCTTTGGCTATTCAGGCTCTTTTTTAATTCCATATGAATTTTAGAAAAGTTTTCCTAATTCTGTGAAAATGATATTGGCAGTTTGATAGGAATATTGTTGAATCTGTAGACGTATTTGGGCAAAATCACCATTTGAAAAATATTGATTCTTCCAACTGATAAACATGTAACGTTCTTCCATTTGTTTATGCCAACTATGATTTTTCTCAGAAGTGTTTTATAGTTTTCTTTGTAGAGATCTTCACACCTCCTTGGTTAGATGTATCCCTAGGTGTACACACACACACACACACACACACACACATATATGGCTAGTGTAAATGTGATTGTGTTCATGATTTGGCCCTCAGGTTGAATGTTATCAGTGTATATAAATGGTACTGATTTTTGTACATTGATTTGTATCCTGAAACTTTACTGAAGACATGTATCAGTTTTAGGAACCTTTTGACAGAGTCTTTAGAGTTTTCTAAGTATAGAATTATATCATCAGTGAAAAGATATAATTAAAATTGCTCAATTCCTACATAATTCAAATAAGAAATGCTGTTATTTTTCTCATTTACATTTAAAATGTTAAAAATGTAAAAAAAATATCAGATATTTGCATTGAGGCCAAATTCATTGTAGAAATGCTCCTATTCATTTAATAATGATAATAGTACAGCCAATTGAATTTTGCTATATGAAGTAATTATACATATAGCAAGTGCTTTAACCCCAACAATTCTATGATGCAGATTGTGCCATTACCTCATCTCTATTTCACTGGATGAGAATCTGAGGCATAGCCATGATGAGTAATTTGCTTACCCCCACATGATTCTATAGTGGTTTTGCAAAGATAATCCAGGCTATCTGGGTCCAGAGTGTGAGCTCTTAACCACCATGCTATGCTGACTCAACTTTTTGGGTTTACAATTATCTACAAAATGTAACATAGTTTTCCATTTTATAGCTACTCATTAATTATATTATTAGAAATGCACAGTTAGAATACACAAAAATATTTTCTCTGGTTATGTATCACTGCACAACCAATTTCCTTCAAATATAGAAGCTTAAAACAATTACCTTATCATAATGTCTTACAGTTTTGGATATTGGCTGGGCTCAGCTAGGTGGTTACAGCACAGCATTTCTCAGATGGTTACTGTCCTAAGATGGCTGGGCTGTATTCATCTGAAAGGCAACCACTGATGTATCTGGTAATTAGTGTTAAAATACTCAAACTACTGGAATGCTGAACCAAATTATACTTCTTAGACATATATATGCATCTGTAAACCAAACATTCTTTTTTCCTGGGGACTGCAGACATAGCACAGCCTTCAAAGTGAGTGGAGTGAGTGACTGTGTGTGTATGTGAGAGATAGAGAGAAGGAGACAGGAAAATATAATGAAAAAAAAAAAGAAAACAGAGACATAGAGGGAGAGATAGAGAGACAGAAAAAAACGTATTACCTATTCTACTGAGCTTTGGAAGTTAAGCTCCCTCATTTACAGTCTTCTCTGCCTTGAGATAGCCACAAAATTTGCCATATTTCACAGGAAGGGGCAGGACTTGATGAGAGGATTGCTAAAGTATTTACAGTCATGTCTCAAAATCATACAGCCTTTAGACTTAGCAGAAATAACTAAGCTACTGTAAAATTCATTAAATGTTGAAATAAAAAGAGTAAAATCATTAAAAACCGTGTGTTTAAATTTTAACCACGATTGAAAATTTTTGTTTACATTCCAACATATTTATTCACAAATATTTTGAACATAAAATAGGCTATAAATTAGGCTATAACTATAGCCTAAAACAGGCTATAAATTGACCAAATATAAAATACTAGATACCAGGTCATTTCAAGTATTCTAAATGACCCTAATAGATTAATAACATTATATTAAAATCTAAAAACATGTTATGTCAAATCAATATGTTTATTTCACTAATTAATTTTTAAACCACATAATTAATGCATAAAAACAAATTTGTGAAAGGTTAGTGAATGGAGTATATAGAATAAAAATTAAAGTTTTCATCATTGAGAACTTCTGTGTATTCTTCCAGATAGAGTCCTCCATATTTATATAGATTTACAGATTCTTCATTTTATTTCAAAGAAAAATATCATATTTATTATTTTCTGCAACTTGCTTTTCATTTAGCAATAATGACATGGGGAGCATTCCCTAATATTGTCTGTAATATGCCTGTTCTCTGTAATTGCTGCATACCTTCTACCTTTTGTGGGAGGTATGTATGCTCATTGACTGATAGCCACTTAAGTGATGGAGGAAATATTCTGTGCATCTACGCACTCAGATGCAGGTATATCTGCATGAAAGATAACTAGATGTAGAATTGCAGGGAAAAACAATGTGTTTACTTTTTTTGAAAGGGCTGTTTTACATTATACTCTTCACAAACAGTTTTCTCAGATTCTTGTTTGACTAATCTTCTGTGAGAAAATAATTTATTGACAATGTCCAATTACTTTATCAGTGACATTTGTCATCTTTTATGTGTGATTGGCCATTTTTTAGTTCTATGAATTGCTTGTTTATATCCTTTAGCTATTTTCATATTCATCTGGTTGTCTTTTTGGCTGGTGATACATAGTAGTTCTCACTACAGAAGGGATACCAATTTTGTTATCTGTTCTATGTGTTGCAGAATAGGTTTGATGAAAATTAATTTAGTTTTTTGTGCATTATTTAATGCTGTTATCTACTATGACAATATATTCAATCTATTTTTCTTCAATGTGTGTCAACTATTCAGATAAAGTGTATGAAAAATTCTGCAGTAACATTTTCTGATAATTCACTTAGCATCAAAGTTTAATTTATTTTTAGAATAAATTCATGTTATGTTCCAGTGAATGGTTATTGTGAGACTTGCATGATTGACTTTTTACCATAAACACACCTAGGTTGTTGTCAACTCAGACCGCTTTGATCTTAAAGTACTTTTGTGATATGCAGCTTCCAGGATGGCCTTGAGAATTTCTGTGATTTGATTTAGTATTTGTTGTATTTTTTGTAAGTTTTGTGCTCTTTTTGTTGTTACTGATTATGGTTAATTGTAATGTGCTTACATTTTAAAGAAAACAGTCATTATTTTATTTTTAGTCATGCCATGCCAATGATTTGATTTTTTCATATTGTTGTTATGGGAAGGATGAAACAATAGGAAAGAGAAAGAATGAGGCGTCCTTATCTAAAGTGTGGTTATATGCAATAAGAATCATTTCAAACTCTCTTCAGCAAGCACATTGGATTTCAAAAGGTATGTGTAAGGTAGCTCAGTAATGGTGTGACTTTTTTTGAAATACGTAGACATATATGTACATGAACATTTGCTAAAATGGCGTAGCCTGTTTTATGTGAAGACAAAGGAGATAAAAATATTTATGATGATCCACTTCCACTTAAAATAGTATTTTCACCTTCCTCGTGATTCTCTTAATAACATTTTCATTTTATTTTCTGTAACTTACTTTGTTGTCAAAATACAGTATACAATACATATAACATACAAAATATGTGTTAATTGACTATGTTACTGGTAAAGCTTCTGATCAACAGTAAATATTAATAGTTAAATTTTGTTAGAGTCAAAAGTTGTACATAGAATTTTGACAGCATAAGAATGGGTATGCTGCCCCTTACTCCTTACTGTTCAAGGATCAGCTGTACTAGAAAATGACTTCATTGGTGGAAGGCAAATGCACTGCCATGTTTTTTTTAGAAAAGTTGTGATAAAGTTGCTAGATGTATATTACAGCCAAGCAGCACTGCTTGTCTCCCAAACCTCAGGGATATATGGGGTTTCTGGATTTTCAGGCTTGTCCCCTCATCCCAAGTCTTGATATCCCATTATTTTATGCTCCAGGCTATGACTTTGATATAGAGGTTTGTAGAGGCTGTGAGTCTTGTCTCTTCTGCATCTCTGTTGTCTTTGCAATGAAATTCTTTACCTGGTTTTCTGCTGCTATGGAAGTTTACAGTCTCTTTACACACTGCCTAGGAGAACATCTGACTTCCACAGTATATTTCAATTTGATATTAATATTTCTTTAAACTGAGTTTGTTTTTTCTCTTTTTATAAAGCCTCTACAACTGCTAAAAAGTCTTCACTTTATAAACCATGTAATTACGATAATCTTCATACTGTTTATAAGGCAATGCTTCACTTTCCCCATGTCTTTCTCCTCAATTCTTCTCTCTCCTATGTGAATCATATCCATTTTGATCGATGTGATCTTACTGAATACCATGAGTTATCACCCCTCAAGTGTTACTGGCAATGGGATTGTTTTTTGCCAGTTATCAGTGAGTTATTCAATTCCCAAGTCCCATCTTGTGGTTCTGCTTTTTAGTGCCTCTTGAAGCACAAGCTGTTACAGTCTGTGTTTCCCTCAGAAAGCAAAGCCTGAGTTAAGTATTAGAGCAAACTAATTTAACATGACAAATGATCCTAGAATACAGGAGTAGGGGGACAGAAAAGGGTGAAATAGGAAGGGATAAAAGTCAGTAAAATCGTGGGTTACCAAGTTAATCATCACCATGAACAGTTGGGATTTAAGCCCACTGGGACACAGTATGAAGCTTTGTTAATGAAAGAGAGATCATTTATCATCACTTCCCATTGCTTACATTGCCAGGTTATGCATATGTGAGTGAGTGGCTAGTTGAATTTCTTCAAGGGTTTTATGCGGAGGTATCAAAGAAGTCCACATGCAGAGAGTGAGAACCTGTGCAAATCTTCTTGAACAGCAAAGGCTCGAGAAAACCAGGAGCTGAAAAAGTATGAGGTTGAGCCTAATGTGATGAAATACACAAGAGCTCTCCTTTTTTTCTTTTTAAAGTATATTATTCTTTATATGGATAAAATATCTTAAATGACCCATGTTTCTCATAAGGCTATGCCTGTGATTTAAAGAAATTCTCTTTTGTTCATTGACTATACTTATTTATTCTGGTCTGTGTGTGTATGCAGATGCCCAGAGATTTGTTTATCTTGGCCTTAAACTGTCGGGCATTTTATTTGCTTTTCTTAAACATTTCTGATTTTGGTTGTCTTTTGTATTTAAGGATGAGGGCATAGAATGACTCACTGGGAAATGCTAGTACCTGTGAAGGACTTGATAATTGGTTGGCTTTGATTTTTATGTTGAACATGTATGACTGCTAGAATTTACCATAAGGCGAGTTAGGCAGTAGGTTGGACTCCACTTGGGACCAGATTAAAGGTTAGTTGAGTCTGCGAAGAGGTACCCAAAGCATCTCTCCATAAGACACAGCCACTGGTGTCATGAGAGTTTACCATTGCAATGGCAATAACTGGAAGTTACCAGCTTTTGCCATGGCAACACTCATTTTCTAGCTAATTCTGAATAGCCTCCCCTTAATTATCATATCATTAAAAGTGGATATAAATATGATGGCAAAACTGTCCGTGGGCTGCTACTCTTAGCACTCTGCTTGTGGGATAGCCCTGCTCTACAGGAACAGTCATGGATCTCTAACTCTGCTACAGCCTTAATAACACTGTTTTCTTCTACCACAGACTGACTCATGAATTTGTTTCTGGGCAAAGCCAATAACCTGCCTTGCATCAATGGCAATCCAGTCAGGAGGGAAGAGGATATGACCAGAGAGATGGTGAGAGACACTGAGACAGCTTTTGGTGCTACTGCAATCAAAGCTGTGAACCTGCTAACACTGCAGAGCTGTAACACTAACCAAAGACTCTTTTAAGAGCCATCATTGTGTGTGTTTTTTATTTTAACTTTTATTTTCAGTTAACTGTATTTATGCAATTGTTTAAGGTAGAACACTTGGTAGTGAGAGGTATCCCATTGTGTTAACTCTGGGACACCAGAGTCTTGGGGTTCTGTGACCCCCCCAACTTGGACATGGGCCCACTGTTGAGTGATACTCCCTGAACCCCCTAACTCACCCCACATGCCCCAGGGTGTTCAGCATTTGGTGAGGGGACCTCCATTGGTCCATACTCGGTTCCTCTGTTTTTTTTCAGCATTGTTACTATTGGCCTCCCCCAAGATGCTTTGGGTTTTTTCATATAGTCATTTCATCTAGTATTGTGGGTTATAGCTCCTCCCCTTAGGGAGATCTTGGTCTTGTCTTCTCTGGCCTGAAGTTAGAAATTATTGTTTTCCTAATAGCCAGTTGCAGGCCCCTCTTATATGCTGTCTTTCTTTCAGTCCCAAAACTACCTTACTCAAGTCCCTCAGTCAAAGAGACTTGAAGTTTCAGACCATGGCTTGACAGACCACTGTTGAAAGCCATAGACAAGTGGTTGTCTGAACACTATTTTTTTGTTGTTGTTTTTGGCTGTTGCTGCTGCTGAGTAGGTTCTCTAGTGAGACAGGGCCTCTGAGTCTCCCCTTGAGTCATGCTATTTAGCCTTCCCCTTCCTGTCTTTCACAATCATCTTCTATTCAGAACATCTCTGCCCAAATCAAGATACTTTCTTCACTCTCTGTGGAATTCTGGCTAATAATTATATTTCCAGTTTGTAGCTCGTAATCCACTTTCATAATATCTTGCTATCTTTACTTACACCCTCTTTGCGGAAAATGGGAATTTAAAAAGGGAAAAGTAACTAGGCATTCACTAGAGTTAGGTTAACTAAAAACCTTTCTGCAGAGCTCCTTACTAGGCACAGGAACTATAACAAGCATCCTGAAAGAGTCTCACTAGAGTGTCTTTTAGACAATTGCTCCAAATATGTCCACATAGTAAAGAAAAGATGACATAGAATGACATACACAGCCCAGTGTACAACCACTACTTGGTAGCATTAGGGGAAATTCCATGGATAGATGCTTGTAGGAGCTATAAAAAGAAGTGGTTTTGGAAGGAATCAAAATGAGACAAAGACCTTAAAACTAGGAAACAAAATATATCTAGAGAGTTCAGGGAATTTCTGCTATAAAAATTAATTGTAACAATAAATTGTAAAAAAGTGACAAAAAACCAAAGTGTAATGAAAGTGATCTGCCTAGGTTACAGCAGAGGCAATCAATAAACTATTCTGATGTTCTCACAATGCAGAATATGAAGAATGTTTGCAGAAATCGATACCTGTTGAACATTAACAAAAACCAAATGAAGAAATAGCCAACTATATACAATATACAATAGTATGCAACTATATACGATATACAATAGTTTACAATAGTACACAACTACATACTATGTACAATAGTAACATTTGCACCAAAGGATTATAGCTATAGAAAATAAATCAAAATGAAGTTTTATAATAAACATAATTCAAATATTCAGAGATGGAAAATAGTTCACATATATATGAATGGAATATAACAAGAAGCATAAACATAAAAAGAAACATGTAAATTCTAGAGATTAGAAATGAATTCACTGGTTATACAAAAGTGTAATTGATAACATGAAATAAAATGGAACTGAATGAATGAATAAAAGAACAAACAATATCAGCAGTAAAAAGAACTGGTGAATTTTCTAATTTTCTCCCTGAATCTTGACTCATAGAGCCCCAGCAGGAATCACCTAATGCTCTAGGAATTGCCACTAAGCTTATTAAAATATAAAAGTGTTATTTGTTAAAAAACAAAAACAAAAAAAAGCTGAATTAGAGTCCTCCTGATTGCCTGCTTTATTCCCAAAGCTCTCTTATTTCTAATTATTTTACTGGTCTTAATCATTCATGCTATGCTTTATTGAAGTATTTGTGAACAATTCATGTGTTTATCTCAATTTTGATTTCATTCTACCTTGACTCTTGCAACCTGCATGTCCTCATTTTATTTTACCAATCCAGTTCCAAAGAGCACCTTCTCATAGACCTAGGGTTTCTCATTAAATTTTAACCAGTTTGTCTGAGCTTTATTAGATCTTCTTTCTCTGCCAATTACTCTGAACCACTGTCATCATGACTTAGAATTTTTTTACAAATTACAAATTTACCCTTTGTAATTTATCTGTGTCAAAGAAGAGTCAGTAGACAATACCGCAAGAAAAAAAAAATGTGTGCAATACAAGAACAAAAAAGCTGAGTGAATCACAAACAAAAATAGGCAATTAGATTAAGAATTTAGCATTTGCCAATTAAATCAATGATAGATTTTATATACTTTGAATTGGTAAAATTAATATCACCATAGAGAAAGAACCAACTACCTGGCCACTCCAGTGCTGTGTAGAGTGGCAGTAGTTGAAAGATACACATGGGCTCAACAAACTCTAATTAAAACTAAGGTAGCTATTACTGAAAGCAAAAATTCAACCTGCTAATATGAAAATTCAGATCATACCTTTAGAGATCAGAGAAGTGACCAGTAGTGAGGCTGCAGACACAATGAGACAACTCTAATCTCACCTTGTTATGAACTATATCTGCTCCTGTGTTGAAGAGTTTCATTTGCATAAGATTTTGCTTTTTCTTCATCTGAATTTTACCATGAGGCAATGCACAAGGGTTTAACAACCTATAGATACTAATTGATATGATTTGGCTGTGTGACCACCCAAATCTCATCTTGAATTGTAGCTTTTATAATTCCACGTGTTGTGGGAGGGACCTGGTAGGAGATAACTGAATCATAGGAGCAGTTTCCTCCATATTTTTCTCATCGTAGTGAGTGAGTCTTATGAGATCTGATGGTTGTATAAAGGGCAACACCTTTTGCTTGAGTCTCAATACTCACTTGCCTGCCACTATATCAGATGTGACTTTGCTCCTTCTTCCTTTCCACTATGATTGTGAGGTCTCCCCAGCCATGTGGAACTGTGAGTCATTAAACTTCTTTCCTTTTTAAATTACTGTCTTGAGCATACCTTTATTAGCAGCATGAGAAAGACCAATACAGTAAATGGGAACCAGGCAATAGGGCACTGCTATAAGGATATCAGAAAATGTGGAAGCAACTTTGGAACTGCGTAACAGGCAGAGGCTGGAACAGTTTGGTGGGTTGAGATGACAGGAAGATGTGGGAAAGTTTGGAACGTCCTTGAGACTTGTTGAATGGCTTTGACCAAAATGTGATAATGATATGAACAATAAAATCCAGATTGAGGTAGACTCAGATGGAGATGAGGAATGTGTTGGGAAATGGAGTAAAGGTCAATCATACTATGCAAGGAGACTGGTGGCATCCAGCCCCTGGCCTAGAGATCTGTGGAACTTTGAACTTGAGAGAGATGATTTGAGGTATCTGGTAGAAGAAACTTCTAAGCAGCAAAACATTCACAAGGTGACAGAGCATAAAAGTTGGGAAAATTTGCAGCCTGACAATGCAGTAGAAAAGAAAACCCAATTTTCTGGGGAGAAATTCAAGTTGGCTGCAGAAATTTACATAAGTAATGAGGAGCCAAATGCTAACCATCAAGAAAATGGGGAAAATGTTTCTGGGGCATATTAGAGAACTTCACAGTAGACCTTCCCATCACAGGTCTGGAATCCTAGAAGGAAAATGGTTTCACAGGCCAGGCCTAGGGCCCCCATGCTCTGTGCAGCCTCAGAACATGACGTCTTGCATCCAGGCTGTTTCAGTTCCAGCCATGTTTAAAAGGGGCCAAGGTATAGCTCAGGCCATTGCTTCAGAGGGTGCAAACCCCAAGCCTTGGCAGCTTTTCTGTGGTGTTGAGCCTGTACAGAAGTCAAGAACTGAGGTTTGGGAACCTCTGCCTAGATTTCAGAGGATGTATGGAAATATCTAGATGTCCAGGCAAAAATTTCCTGCATGGGGGGCCCTCATGAAGAACCTCTGCTAGGAGAGTCAGAAGGGAAATGTGGGATTGAAGTCCCCACCCAGAGTCTCCACTAGAGCACCACTTAGTGGAGCTGTCAAAAGAGCGTCACCATCCTCCAGAACCCAGAATGGTAGATCCAGCAGCAGCTTGCACTATGTGCCTAGAAAAGCTGAAGACACTCAATGCCAGCCTGTAAAGTAGCTGGGAGGGAGGCCCTACTCTGAAAAGTCACAGATGTGGAGCTGCCCCAGACCATGGAAATCCACCACTTGCATTAGCATGACCTGGATGTGAGACATTAAGTCAAAGGAGATAATTTTGGAGCTTTAAGATTTGACTGCCCCTCTGGATTTTAGTTTCTAATGAGGCCTGTAGCCCCTTTGTTTTGGCCAAGTTCTTCCATGTGGAATAGCTGAATTTACCCAATGCCTGTACTCCTATGTATCGAGGAAGAAACTAACTTGCTTTTGATTTTACATGCTCATAGGTGGAAGGAACTTGCCATGTTTCAGATGAGACTTTGGACTGCAGATTTTTGAATTAATGCTGAAATGAGTTAAGGCTTTGGGGGACTGTTGGAAAGGTATGCTTTGTTTTGAAATGTGAGCGTATAAGATTTTGGAGGGGCCAAGGATGGAATGATATGGTTTGTCTCCACCCAAATCTCACCTTGAATGGTAGCTCCCATAATTCCATGTGTTGTGGGAGGGTGCTGGTTGGAAATAATTGAATCATGGGGGCAGTTTTTTCCATACTGTTCTTGTGGTAGTGAATGAGTCTCACTAGATCTGATTTTTTTTTTTTTTTTTTTTTTTTTTGGAGACGGAGTCTCACTCTGTCTCCCAAGCTGGAGGGCAATGGCACAATCTCCAGTCATTGCAACTTTCACCTCCTAGGTTCAAGCCATCCTCCTGCCTCAGCCTCCTGAACAGCTGGGACTACAGGCACACGCTGGCACACCCAGCTAACTTTTTGTATTTTTTTAGTAGAGACAGGATTTTACCATGTTGCCCAGGATGGTCTGGAACTCCTAAGTTCAGCGAATCCACACACCTTGGTCTCCCAAAGCACTAGGATTACAGGCATGAGCCACCACACCTGGCCTGATCTGATGATTTTATAAGGGAAACCCCTTTCATTTGGGTCTCAATGTTCTCTTACCTGCCACCTTGTGAGATGTGACTTTGCTCCTTCTTGCCTTCTGCCATGATTGTGAGGCTTCCCCAGTCACGTGGAACTGTGAGTCTGTTAAACCTCTTTCCTTTATAAATTACTCAGTCTTGGATATGTCTTTATTGGCAGCATGATAACAGACTAATACACTGACAAATGAGAAACTTGTAATATTGTTATCTGCTATACCACTTTTCAATTTACTGAAGGTTTAGATTTTAAACAGTAAATAACAAATAAAGTAAACATAAAATTGAGGGGTAAAATAATAGTAAAAGTGGAGGGAGACATAGGACTCATCTCATCAGGGTGGAACTCCTTAGATGGTTATTACAAAACAGGATGATTAAAATGAAAATCAATGTGGTTAAACTAAAGATTTTAATACAACATCATCAGAAGTTGGGAGAATTAATGGAACCCCTGGAAAGTCCCCCAGCCCTCAGAGTTTCAAGCCAATCTGCTCCATTTATCACAGTTTGGAGTAGTTTACAAAGAAAAAATGCAGAAATTACAAAGTGAAAATTTATTAATGCTTTCCTCAGATAATATTGAGATATTAAGCAAGATAAAAGTTTGCAAAAAGGCAAGCATCTCTTGGCTCAATAACTTCTAGGGAAACAAAACACATTAAGTCCTAATGGAGCCTAAGTAAAGGTTAATGAAATGAAGATAAAAGGTTATAGAAAAGTTGTTATATATCCACAAGCTTTATGTGAAGTAGTTGTAGTTGTATCTCTTTTGTCTGACAGTGTTATTAGGATGGACATTGTATCTAACTGGGAAATGTTTCCCGCACCTAGTATTATACAATGGAAGGCATTCAAATTTGCCTTTAAATCAATATGAATTGGGCATTCTAAATAGAAGCCAGTAAGATATTCCAAGTTCATACAGTGTAGAATAGAAGCTGGAGTGCTGATAGAAAATAATTCTCTGTTTGATAGCCCTATATCAAGCATAACTTATGGCAATATCCTGTGAGTACCTCCCAATGATAAATACTGGGGTTTTGGACAGCAGAATTTCCACTTGAGTGACATTTACTACCTTGCTGTAGTACATTAATTGAAGCCATTCATAAACGTTCATAAAATAACCTTGAAACATGAAACACCCATGATGTCTTGCATAATGTCAATGAAACACTGCAGCGGGTATAGCAGTACCCAGAAGAGTTTTGTACTACAATGGAAATTGTTTATATAGAATCAGACTGCCTCATGAATACCGGAAGGAGATATTCTTAAGCTCAGAACCCCTTTTCTCCTAGGACTGATTCTGAAACTGTGTGAGGAGTTGCCTAATTCCACAGTGCCCTATAAATAGCTTACAACTGACTGACAAAGATCTGCCAGGCTTGTAGATGGCACTTACAGGGTGAATGAAGAAACTACTGCCATATTGATTCTTGTTTTCTAGTTCTTATGTAAATCCTTTTTTTAAAAAGTTTTTTTTTGTTGTTTTGTTTTCTTTTTTGAATGGTCTCACTCTGTTGGCCAGGCTGAAGTGCATACAATTACAGTTTACTGCAGCCTCAGCCTCAAACTCCTAGGCTCAGGTGATCCTCCAATTTCAGTCCCCCAAGTAGCTGTGACTACAGGCATACATGATCATGCCTGACATTTTTAAAAAGCTTTATTTGTAGGTATAGGTTCTTACTATAATACCCTGGCTGGTGTTGCATTCCTAGGCTTAATTCCTTCTCTCACCTTAGTCTCCTAGAATGCCAAGATTATAGGTGTGAGATGCTGCTGTGTCTGGCCTGTAAATACTTTTTTCTATCTTCATCATTTATTGTCTTCCTTGGAATTAAGGGATTATCTTGTTGTATGTTTTATTTCTTGCTTTTAATTTTTAAGGTATTTATTATAGGTGTTCTGTGCTTATCATAAAGTTTACAGAAAAACATCTTGTTTTTTTTTTTATTATACTTTAAGTTTTAGGGTACATGTGCACAATGTACAGGTTTGATATGTAGGTGTACGTGGGCCATGTTGGTTTGCTGCATCCATCAACTCGTCACTTACATTAGGAATTTCTCCTAATGTTATCCCTCCCTCAGCCACCCACCCCACTACAGGCCCCAGTGTATGATGTTCTTGGCCCTGTGTCCAAGAGATCTCATTGTACAATTCCCACCTATGACTGAGAACATGTGGTGTTTGGTTTTCTGTCCTTGTGATAGTTTGCTCAGAATGATGGTTTCCAGCTTTATCCATGTCCCTGCAAAGGACATGAACTCATCATTTTTTATGGCTGCATAATATTCCATGGTGTATATGTGCCACATTTACTTAATCCAATCTATCATTGATGGACATTTAGGTTGGTTCCAAGTCTTTGCTATTGTGAATAGTGCTGCAATAAACATATGTGTGCATGTTTCTTTATAGTGGCATGATTTACAACCCTTTGGGTGTATACCCAGTAATGGGATTGCTGGGTCAAATGGTATTTCTAGTTCTAGATCCTTGAAGAATTGCCAGACTGTCTTCCACAAAGGTTGAATTAATTTACACTACCACCAACAATGTAAAAGCGTTCCTTTTTTCCACACCGTCTCCAGCATCTGTTGTTTCTTGACGTTTTAATGATTGCCATTCTAACTAGTGTGAGATGGTATCTCATTGTGGTTTTGATTTGCATTTCTCTGATGACCAGTGATAAGGAGAATTTTTTCATATGTTTGTTGGCTGCATAGATGTCTTCTTTTGAGAAGAGTCTGTTCATATCCTTTGCCCACTTTTTGATGGTGTTGTTTTTTTCTCGTAAATTTGTTTGAGTTCTTTGTAGACTCTAGATATTAGCCCTTTGTCAGATGGGCGGATTGCAAACATTTTCTCCCATTCTGTAGGTTGCCTGTTCACTCTTATGGTAGTTTCTTTTGCCATGCAAAAGCTCTTTAGTTTAATTAGATCCCATTTGTCAATTTTGGCTTTTGTTGCCATTGCTTTTGGTGTTTTAGTCATGAATTCTTTGTCCATGCCTATGTCCTGAATGGTATTTCCTNTGTTGGTTTGCTGCATCCATCAACTCGTCACTTACATTAGGAATTTCTCCTAATGTTATCCCTCCCTCAGCCACCCACCCCACTACAGGCCCCAGTGTATGATGTTCTTGGCCCTGTGTCCAAGAGATCTCATTGTACAATTCCCACCTATGACTGAGAACATGTGGTGTTTGGTTTTCTGTCCTTGTGATAGTTTGCTCAGAATGATGGTTTCCAGCTTTATCCATGTCCCTGCAAAGGACATGAACTCATCATTTTTTATGGCTGCATAATATTCCATGGTGTATATGTGCCACATTTACTTAATCCAATCTATCATTGATGGACATTTAGGTTGGTTCCAAGTCTTTGCTATTGTGAATAGTGCTGCAATGAACATATGTGTGCATGTTTCTTTATAGTGGCATGATTTACAACCCTTTGGGTGTATACCCAGTAATGGGATTGCTGGGTCAAATGGTATTTCTAGTTCTAGATCCTTGAAGAATTGCCAGACTGTCTTCCACAAAGGTTGAATTAATTTACACTACCACCAACAATGTAAAAGCGTTCCTTTTTTCCACACCGTCTCCAGCATCTGTTGTTTCTTGACGTTTTAATGATTGCCATTCTAACTAGTGTGAGATGGTATCTCATTGTGGTTTTGATTTGCATTTCTCTGATGACCAGTGATAAGGAGAATTTTTTCATATGTTTGTTGGCTGCATAGATGTCTTCTTTTGAGAAGAGTCTGTTCATATCCTTTGCCCACTTTTGATGGTGTTGTTTTTTTCTCGTAAATTTGTTTGAGTTCTTTGTAGACTCTAGATATTAGCCCTTTGTCAGATGGGCGGATTGCAAACATTTTCTCCCATTCTGTAGGTTGCCTGTTCACTCTTATGGTAGTTTCTTTTGCCATGCAAAAGCTCTTTAGTTTAATTAGATCCCATTTGTCAATTTTGGCTTTTGTTGCCATTGCTTTTGGTGTTTTAGTCATGAATTCTTTGTCCATGCCTATGTCCTGAATGGTATTTCCTAGATTTTCTTCTAGGGTTTTAGGTTGACATTTAAGTCTTTAATCCATCTTGAGTTAATTTTTGTGTAAGGTGTAAGTTGGATTCCTACGTAATTTATTCTCTTAGTAGCAATTGTGAATGGGAGTTCACTCATGATTTTGCTCTCTGTTTGTCTGTTATTGGTGTGTAAAAATGCTTGTAATTTTTGCACATTGATTTTGTATCCTGAGATTTTGTTGAAGTTGCTTATCAGCTTAAGGAGATTTTGGGCTGAGAAGATGGAGTTTTCTAAATATACAATCATGTCATCTGGAAACAGAGACAATTTGGCTTCCTGTTTTCCTAACTGAATATCCTTTATTTCTTTCTCTTGCTTGATTAACCTGGCCAGAACTTCCAACACTATGTTGAATAGGAGTGGTGAGAGTGGGCATCCTTATCATGTGCTGGTTTTCAGAGGGAATGCTTCCAGTTTTTGCTCACTCAGTATGATGAGCTTTTGTCTAAATGGTTGTTATTATTTTGAGATACATTCCATCAATACCGAATTTACTGAGAGTTTTTAGCATGAAGGGCTGTTGAATTTTGTTGAAGGCCTTTTCTGCATTTATTGAGATAATCATGTGGTTTTTGTAGTTTGCTCTGTTTATGTGATGGATTACATTTATTGATTTGCATATGTTCATCCAGGCTTGCTTCCCAGCTGACTTGATCATGACGGATAAGCATTTTGACGTGCAGCTGGATTCAGTTTGCCAGTATGTTTTTGAGGACGTTTGCATAGATGTTCATCGGGGATATTGGTCTAAAATTCTGTTTTTGTTGTCACTCTGCCAGGCTTTGGTATCAGGATGATGTTGTCCTCATAAAATGAGTTAGGGAGGATTCCCTCCTTTTCTATTGATTGGAATAGTTTTAGAAGGAATGGTACCAGCTCCTCTTTGTATCTCTGGTATAATTTGGATGTGAATCCATCTGGTCCTGGACTTTTTTTGGTTGGTAGGCTATTAATTATTGCCTCAATTTCAGAGCCTGTTATTGGTCTATTCATAGATTCAACTTCTTCCTGGTTTAGTCTTGGGAGGGTGTATGTGTCCAGGAATTTATCCATTTCTTCTAGATTTTCTAGTTTATTCGCATAGAGCTGTTTATAGTATTCTCTGATGGTAGTTTGTACATCTGTTGGGATCAGTAGTGATATTTCCTTCATCATTTTTTATCGAGTCTATTTGATTCTTATCTCTTTTCTTTTTCATTAGTCTTGCTAGTGATCTATCAATTTTCTTGATCATTTTATAAAAACCAGCTCGCTGTATTCATTGTTTTTTTGAAGGTTTTTTGTTTTTTTTTTTTTTTTTTTTTGTCTCAATCTTTTCAGTTCTGTTCTGATCGTAGTCATATCTTGCCTTCTGCTAGCTTTTGATTTGTTTGCTTTTGTTTCTCTAGTTCTTTTTAAATTGTGATGTTAGGGTGTCAATTTTAGATCTTTACTTTGCTTTCTTTTGTGGGCATTTAGTGCTATAAGTTTCCCTCTACCCTCTACACATGCTTTAAATATGTCCCAGAGATTCTGGTATGTTATATCTTTGTTCTCCTTGGCTTCAAAGAACATATTTATTTCTGCATTCATTTCATTATTTACCCAGTAGTCATGCAGGCACAGGTTGTTCAGTTTCCATGTAGTTGTGTGGTTTTGAGTGAGTTTCTTAATCCTGAGTTCTAATTTGATTGCACTCTGGTCTGAGAGACAGTTTGTTGTGATTTCTGTTCTTTTACATTTCCTGAGGAGTGCTTTACTTAGAATTATGTGGTCAATTTTGAGTAAGTACAATGTGGTGCAGAGAATAATGTATATTCTGTTGATTTGGGGTGTAAAGTTTAGTAAGTGTCTATTAGGTCAGCTTGGTTCAGAGTTGAGTTCAAGTCTTGGATATCCTTGTTAACCTTCTTTCTCATTGATCTGTCTAATATCAACAGTTGGGTGTTAAAGTTTCCCGTTATTATTGTGTGGGAGTCTATGTCTGTTTGTAGGTCTCTAAGGACTTGTTTTATGAATCTGGGTTCTCCTGTATTGGGTGCATATATAATTAGGATAGTTAGCTCTTCTTGAACTGATCCCTTTAGCACTATTTAATGGTGTTCTTTGTCTTTTTTTATCTTTGTTGGTTTACAGTCTGTTTTATCAGAGACTAGGATTGCAACCCCTGCTTTTTTATTTTTTTCTTTCCATTTGCTTGGTAGATATTCCTCCATCCCTTTATTTTAGCCTATGTACATCTTTGCATGTGAAATAGTTCTCCTGAATACAGCACAGTGATGGGTCTTGTCTCTATATCCAATTTGCCACTCTGTGTCTTTTAATTGGGGCATTTAACCCATTTCCATTCAAGGTTAATCAATTTGGCATGTTTTTTCAGTGGCTGGTACTGGTTATTTCTTTCCATGTTTAGTGTTTCCTTCAGGAGCTCTTTTAACGCAGGCCTGGTGGTGACAAAATCTCTTAGCATTTGTTTGTTGTAAATGATTTTATTCACCCTTCACTTGTGAAGCTTAGTTTGGCTGGATATGAAATTCTGGGTTGAAAATTCTTTTCTTTAAGAATGTTAAATATGGGTCCCCACTCTCTTCTGGCTTGTAGAGTTTCTGCTGAGAGATCCACTGTTGCTCTGATAGATTTCCCTTTTTGCGTAACTCGACCTTTCTCTCTGTCTGCCCTTAATATTTTTTCCTTCATTTCAACCTTGGTGTATCTGATAATTATGTGTCTTGGGGTTGCTCTTCTTGGGGAGTACCTTTGTGGTATTCTCTGTATTTCCTGAATTTGAATGCTGGCTTGCCTTGCTAGGTTGGGGAAGTTCCCCTGGATAATATCTTGAAGAGTGTTTTCCAACTTGGATCCCTTCTCTCCATCACTTTCAGGTACACCAATCAAATGTATATTTGGTCTCTTCATCTAACCCTATACTTCCTGGAGGCTTTGTTTGTTTCTTTTTCCTCTTACCTTGTCTTTTCACTTTATTTCATAAATTTGATCTTCAATCACTGATACCCTTTCTTGCACTTGATTGAATATGCTATTGCAGCTTTTGCATGCGTCATAAAGTTCTCATGCCATGGTTTTCAGCTCCCTCAGGTCATTTAAGGTCTTCTCTACACTGTTTATTCTAACTATCCATTTGTCCAACCTTTTTTTTTTTTTTTTTTTTTCAAGGTTTTTAGCTTCCTAATGATGGGTTTGAACATGCTTTTTTAGCTTGGAGAAGTTTGTTATTAACGACCTTTTGAAGTCTACTTCTGTCAACTTGTCAAAGTCATTCTCTGTCCAGCTTTGTTCTGCTGCTGTTGACGAGCTGTGATCCTTTTGAGGAGAAGCGGTATTCTGAATTTTAGAATTTTCAGCTTTTCTGCTCTGGTTTCTCCCCATCTTTGTGGTTCTATCTACCTTTGGTCTTTGATGTTGGTGACCTACAGATGGGATTTTGGTATGGAGGTCCTTTTTATTGATGTTGATGCTATCCCTTTCTGTTTGTTAGTTTTCCTTCTATCAGGCAGGTCCCTCAGCTGCAGGTTTGTTGGAGTTTGCTGGAGGTCCACTCCAGACCCTGTTTGCCTGGGTATCACCAGCGGAGGCTGCAGAACAGCAAATATTGAAGAAAGGCAAATATTGCTACCTGATCCTTCTTCTGGAAGCTTCATCCCAGAGAGGCACCCGCCTGTAATGAGGTGTCTGTTGGCCCCTACAGGGAGGTGTCTCTCAGTTTGGGACCCACTAGAGGAGGCAGTCTGTCTGTTCTCAGAGCTCAAATGCCATGCTGGGAGAACCACTGCTGTCTTCAGAGCTGTCAGACAGGGATGTTTAAGTCTGCAGAAGTTGTCTGCTGCCTTTTGTTCAGCTATGTCCTGCCCACAGAGGTGGAGTCTAGAGGCAGTAGGCCTTGCTGAGCTTCGGTGTGCTCCATCCAGTTCAAGCTTCCTGGCCACTTTGTTTACCTACTCAAGCCTCAACAATGATGGATGCCCCTTCTGCAGCCAGGCTGCTGCCTCACAATTCAATCTCAGACTGCTGTGCTAGTAGTGAGCAAGGCTCTGTGTGTATGGGACCCCCCAAGTCAGGCACAAGAGAGAATCTCCTTGTCTTCTGGTTGCTAAAATCTTGGGAAAAGTGCAATATTTGGGCAGGAGTGTCCCATTTTTCCAGCTACAGTCTGTCACAACTTCCCTTGCTAGGAAAGATAAATCCCCTGACTCTTTGTACTTCCCAGGTGAGGCGACACCCCTTCCTGCTTCAGCTCATCATCCATGGGCTGCACCCACTGTCCATTCAGTCCCAAAGAGATGAACAAAGTACCTCCATTGGAAATGCAGAAATCACCTGTCTTCTGCGTCGATTATGCTGGGAGTTGCAGACTGGAGCTGCTCCTGTTCAGCCCTCTTGGAAAGGAGAGAAAAATATCTTATAAAAATATATTTTAAACCAATAAAACTTACCTTTGATTGGAAAGAGAAACAAACAAACAAAAAACCCTGTTTACTTTAACAGCAATGTTCCCTTGTATTTTAAGTTTTTGATGCCACAATTTACATTTTTTATATTTCCAATCTCTTAATAAATTGTAGTTATTATTCCTTTTTATTGTTTTGTCTTTTAGTATTTATACAAAGATATGAGTGGTTTACACACTACAATTACAGTATTAGAGTATTCTGAATTTGCCTTCCTACTTACATTTTCCAGTGAGCTTTCTATCTTCAGATAATTTCTTGTTATGCAGTAACATCTTTTTCCTTGAGTTTGAATAACTCATTTTTGCATTTCTTGCTTTTGTATTTCTTGTAGGACATGTCTGGTGATGCTAGATTTACTCAGCCTGTCTGGAAAGTCTTTATCTCTACTTCATTGCTAATACTCGATATAGTATTTTTGATTGGCAGTTTTTTTTTTTTTCTTTTGTCTTAGGCATTCTTAATGTATTGTCTGACACTATCATGGCTGACAAGGTTTCTCCAAAGAAGTCTGTTGCCAGATGTCTTGTAATTCCTTTACATGCATTTTACTTCTTTTATCTTGCTGCTTTTAGCAGCCTCTCTTTGACTTTTGAGAGTTTGATTATAATATATATTAATCTTATTTATGTTGTATCTTATTGGTCAATTTTACCTAACTCTATCTGGATGTTTATATCTTCTCCAAGTTATGAAAGTTTTCAGCTATTATTTCTTTGAATAGCCATCTTTTCTTTTGTCTTTTGTCTCTTTTGTCTTTCTTGAAAAGCAGAAACAGTTATTTGAATGTAGCAAGAGGGGTTGGAGCTGAGACTGTCCTCCCCACACCCAGAATATGCTCTGGGAGCAGAGAATGGTGAGCCTGGACAGTGGCCCAGGAACATGTGCCTCCCAACCGTTTTCTGCATGAGCAAGGAAGGTCCTTGATTGCAGAAAGTAAGGTTGGAGCTGGGGCTGGGCTCCCTAGGGATTTATGGCAGAAGGAGGATGGTGAGCCTGCCTCATTAGCAGGTGGACAAGCAACCCCTAGCAATTTTCTATGTGGGTAGGATAGTTCTCCAACTGCAGCCAGAAGGGCTAGAGCTGAAACTAGGCTTCCTCACAATTTGTGTTTAAATGAAGATTGACAGGCCTGTCACATACTCAGATGGACAGGTAATTACTGGACTGAAAGACATGTGTGAGTCTCCTTCTATGTTCTTGCACAAACAGTAATAATCTGGCACCACAACTGAAGGAGTTGCCCCTGAGTTACAAGATAACTGTCAATTCTGCAGCTGAGACCAATGTTGGTGGGTAGATAGGCTTTTCTGCTAAGCCACTAGTGAGTATGATTCCTCCTGGACTCCTGGGAAGATAATTTTGATTACAGGCTCAAGGCCAAAGAGGGCTGTAGACAAGCTTTTTGGGAAATGGGGCTGTTTCTGGCATGATCAGTGAGTCTAATACCTGAGTTCTGGTATGTATTCTCAAAATGCTCTTGCTAGGTCTTGGGCTACACAGGGGTTTCACAACATCCTACCTGAATACCAAAACTAAAGAGAGTCTTTTATCTGTGGTTGTGTGAAAAATTCTTACTGTTGCAAGGGGAGACATGAGTTGATGCTTTCTAATCCACTGTCTTTCTGATGTCTTATCGTATTTTTTTACCCTCTCCATTATTGTTATTTGATCACTTAATTCTTACAGAACCACAGGCACATAGAAGGAGGGAATAGAAACTCCACACTGGGTTGGGTACAGTGGCTCACATTTGTAATCCCAGCACTTTGGGAGGCCAAGGTGGAGAGATCACCTGAGGTTAGGAGTTCAAGACCGACCTGGCCACCATGTTGAAACTCCATCTCTACTAAAAATACAAAAAATTAGCCAGGTGTGGTGACATACACCTGTAGTCCCAGCTACTCAGGAGGCTGAGGCACGAGAGTTGCTTGAATCTAGAAGGCAGAGGTTGTGGTGAGCAAGATTGTGCCACTGCACTCCAGCACTCCAGCTCTTCAGCCTGAGTGACAGAGTTAGACTCCATCTAAAAAAAAAAAAAGGCCAAAAAGGAATTACAAAGTATATACAATGAGTATTTTAATAATCCCCGCCGGCAGATTTTACCAAGGACATCTGCAAGAATACTATTAAGCCTTGATCCTTGGGCTTTTGGCATAGGTTTCTTTTTTGTTTTTTTTTTTATGAGGGGGTCTGGCTCTGTCTCTCAGGCTGGAGTGAATTGGCCAGATCTCAGCTACCTGCAAGCTGCGCCTCCCGGGTTTACACCATTCTCCTGGCTCAGGCTCCGGAGTAGCTGGGACTACAGGTGCCCGCCACCTCGCCCAGCTAGTTTTTTGTATTTTAGTAGAGATGAGGTTTCACCGTGTTAGCCAGGATGGTCTCGATCTCCTGACCTCATGATCCGCCCATCTCGGCCTCCCAAAGTGCTGGGATTACAGGCTTGAGCCACCGCGCCCGGCCTAGGTCTCTTGATTAAATGATTTTTAGTTCTTGTTTTAGAAGCTCTGTCAAGATGTAGTTTTAATCAAGAAATATTTCCCTCAAATTTTTTGATTTCATAAAATGTTTCTAAAATATATCTTTTGACAAATGATATGTTTATAATCTGACCAAGTATGAGAACAAAATCCAGAGTAGATTCTGGATATTAGTCCTTTGTCATATGGGTAGATTGCAAAATTTTTCTCCCATTCTGTAGTTTGCCTGTTCACTCTGATGGTAGTTTCTTTTGCCATGCAGAAGCTCTTTAGTTTAATTAGATCCCATGTGTCAATTTTGTCTTTTGTTGCCATTGCTTTTGGTATTTTAGTCATGAATTCTTTGTCCATGCCTATGTCCTGAATGGTATCGCCTAGGTTTTCTTCTAGGGTTTTAGGTTGACATTTAAGTCTTTAATCCATCTTGAGTTAATTTTTGTGTAAAGTGTAAGGAAGGGATCCAGTTTCAGCTTTCTATATGTGACTATCCAGTATCCAGCACCATTTATTAAATAGGGAATCCTTTCCCCATTGCTTGTTTTTGTCAGATTTGTCAAAGATCAGATCTTTTAAACAGGATGTCCCCTAACATTTTCTAGTATGATGTATAACATAATCAATGGTAGATAAGCCTTTTAAAGCGGTAATACTTACAAAGGATCATTAACAACTGTTCTCAAAGACCTAAGCAAATCTGCCCTTGTAATTGTATTCATGTTCACCTGCACAGTTGCCCATTTGACTTTCATGTGAGAGGTGTTCTCAACCTGACACCAAACGGCATAGGGACTCCATGGTAAATAGCTTCATAGATCTCATTTATATCACCCTGAGTGATAAAAGCTTTGGTTTGGGTATGACCTAGTTTGGGCACTGAGTGAGAAGTAAGGTTTTTATTATCATAGCTTAAAATAATTTCAGAGACATGTAGGGAAAAAAATCTATGAAATCACTCACTGAAGAGGGCAGAATTGTCTACAAAAGTGAACAAAAAGGGCATCATTACAAAATAAATTTGCTTTCTTCGGGAAAAGAGACATTAATTTATTCCTGCATTGCTTGAACCTTACTTGAAAAATAGTAAGACTCAAAAAAATTAATGACGAATTATTTAATTATATACACTTTAAAGGTAAAGTAACAAACTATAAATTTTAAATTTTTGTTAAATTTATTAGCTATTAAGCAGTTATTCAATTTTTTCCTCATGTAATTCCTTATTTTTACTTTGTCATAATCTTATCACGAAGATCACTCTGGGATATCCAAACATAGAGCCGAGTATTGGCTCCTAACATAGTTGGCTTCTTTCCTTGGAATCTCTATAAAACCCGAGGAAGAAAATGTATGCATTTCACAAGCTAAACCACAAGATAATAGCATTTTGAGTTTTCAGTGCATTATAATTCATACAATCCACTCTATTTCAGATGATATTTGAGACAGGGGTATACAAGGGTCCTTTGTAATCACTGAAAGCAATAGTAGGACTGTTTACAGTCACCTTTTAAAAGGGTGGATACCATTTATCTATTAAGCATACCATTTATGATTTTGTTTATGGCAAACTCAAAGCTTCTAGGAGTGAGATTATAAAAATAACAACAACAGCAAAAAGCAGTGTTGGCTAATTTGTCAGCATATGGAAGTTAAATATTCTTACGGACACACAACTTCTGTGTAAATGTAAATCACTTGGCCACTCTAGCTCTATTATCAAATTTACAGTTTCCCAGAGACAAACATTGCTTTGGCTTTGGTCTGGTTTTGGATACTTGGTTGTCTTTTCTCTTTAAGCTTCCTTCTCCCCTTAATTTTATTTATTTATTTTTAATTAAAAAAGAAAGAGACAGGCCGGGCGCGGTGGCTCAAGCCTGTAATCCNTATGAAAATCTTACACTTGAAAACAAATGATTACATAGATATTCTGAACTCCCAAAAAGAGAATCTCATAATCAAAGCTAATTTCACATTCCTAATTAGTATACTTGCTTTTATTGAGTGTTTTGAAGTTTAACTAAACATAAAAGTTTTTTAAAAAACCCTCTAGGCTAGTGTATAAATATCACCAACTAAAGAGAGGAAATCTAGAATTACAGTAATAATAAAATTAACTGATATCATAAAGTATTACATGCAAATTGTTAGACTCTAATATTAAAATCATAATTGCCTTTTAACTATAGAAAACTCCAGTTCATTAGAAAGACTACATAAATCTAAGCTTCTACTTTTATGTTTAAGTACACTGAATAGGGTTCCCATACAATCAAATATGTTGAGAATACTATTGAGCATGATTCTTCTCTCTCTTTCTGATATCATCCCCCAATTTTTCTGTTCCTTTGAGCTAGTATACTTATGAAGTTTCTTTTGGAGTCATCAGAATAGGTCTTAAGATTTCAAATCCTGCAATGTGAAATAGTGACTTAATGCTTTATTTTTATTTTATTATAAACAAATGACAACCAAGAGAAGTGTTACAAAAGTAATAGCAAAGATCATTAGGCAAATAATCAGTTGTGCCCACATACACTACCATAATGTTTTCCAAATTGTTACATAAATCTAGTGACTGTTATGCAAATTGAAAAATGAGATTCAAGCTCCAAATGGAAAGCCATGCTTTCTCCATTGTGTGAATAGCTTCTTAAAGGGATTGGAGGTTGTATGACTTTTTGTGGAATATGAGTCACGGCTGAAGCGATAAGATTATCCTTTTCTTCTGTAAGGTTTTGTACAACTGACTCCAGAGAAAACACAACAACACCATCTTCATCAGAGCTCTAGACAAATTCTTCCATTTCCTGCAGAGAAAAAATTTTCTTCATTATAACGATGCAATGCCACATAGAATAGTATAGTTTATATATATTTCTAAAGTAAAATCTTGAGTTGTCATATATATAGTTATATTGTCCCTATATTCTGAGATGCATTTTAGAATAGAAGTGATAAAGTTTGTGTTAGAAACATATGACTTTGGTGCATGATAATTATTTACTAGAAAAAACACACAACCAAATAATTATATAGAACATTTAAGTGAGAAATATCCAGCTCATTTAATATTTGGTAGACATCAAATTCTAAAAACATAATGGTTTGCAAACTCATAAAGCTATTTCAACAATATCAAGTGTCAATTCGTTGACATTTTGTGATGTCAACAAAATAATAAAATTTTAAAAACCCAACATCAATTCCCCCACAAAAGTACAACTAGTAGCTATCCAAATACAAAAGTGCCGCTCTGAATTCACCAGATCTCAATAGAGAAGGGGAAAACCCCGAGACTCACGGACATGAAAAAACTTACGATTGGTAAGATGAGTAATTTTTTTGGATGGTACCACCCCTCTTCCACACACCAAAGTGACACCACTGTGAGAAAACTTCATTTTACCTGCAGTTATTGAAATGGGATGAGGGAATTTCAAGTGGACATATAATTTCGTCATGGGTCTGTAAATTTAGGGGGAAAGCCCACATTTGTGCTACCACACAGGAGGTATTAAGAGTGTTCAGAAGGGTGAACCACCTGGGGTAAACTGGGGACAAGAGTGGGAGTAGTAATCACAGTGATCGGCACAGAGATCTTGGCATCTGATTTGTGTTCCTAGCTACAGGGATGCCACACAGAGGAGTCTGACCAGAACCATAGCACTGCAGGGGGCAAGATCTAAAGGAAGGTCTGAATCTTTGACAAGGTTTTTTACAATTCCCAGGGAGTCATGTGGCGATTTGCCTTGACTGGGAGACAAGTATAAGGCTTGAAATTAACTTCCAATGATGGTTTAAATCTCTCCCAGACCTAGAAATCACTGCAAGTCTGGGTTTAAGTTCCAGTGCAGCATTTAAATACAGATGCTCATAATAAGTCTCCTGAGACTGGAAAACAACATTAGAGCAAATATTGAGTTTTGGTGCAGTATTAAATTCGGATGGCAAATACTAAGTCCTTGCCCAAACAAAAAGCAACTGGCGGCAAGGAATTATATTCCAATATTAAGTAGTAAAGGTTGAACAACATAAGAATACACCTATAAAAGGTAGAATATGTGGATATCTCTTTAAATATGGAAACAGCAATGTAAAGATGAAAGGAAATACAACACTGTTAAAAAACAACAGAACTCACCTAATGCAGTAGAAGAAATAAGTGTATGTGAAATTTCTGGTAGAGAATTCAGAGCACATCTTTTTATAAAAGAGGTCAGGAAACACAGAAAATATAAATAGAAAGTTAAAAAAATCATTTGGAAAATATTTAAAGATCAACAAGAGAAAAGATAAAATCATTTGGAAAATATTTAAAGATCAACAAAAGAAAAGATAAATTGAAAAAAGCTTCAGCTAGAATAGCTACAAAAAGAGATGACTCAAATAAGTAAAATAAGAGATGAAAAGGATACACAACAACTGATACACAAAAATGCAAAGGATTGTAAGAGACTATTATAAACAAATATCTGCCAACAAATTAAAAAATCTAAAGGACGTAATTTTTTAGACATGTACAACCAATCAGAATTGAATTATGAAGAAATAGAAGCATGAGGAGAGAAATAATGAGGAACAAAATTGAAGCAGGAATAAAAACTCACATAAAAAATGTACTAATTTCATTCAAAGTATTAAAAACAGTTAAACCATTTTCTAAAATGTTTCTTCCAAAACATTAAAGAGAAGTCTATGTTTTGAAAAAAAGTGTTTTATGGCTGTGTAAGGATTACCTTGATACCAAAACCAGAAAGAAGGAGCCAAAAAATAAAATAAAATAAAATAAATAAAACATAAAATAAAATATAGAAAAAAAATCTGTAGGCCAACTTTTCTGATGAACATAGATGCAAAAATTCTCAACAAATATTAGCCAATGAAATCCAACAACACATCAGAAAGTTTATACACTATGATGAAGTGGAATTTATTTTAGGGATGCAGGGAAGTTTAAACATATGCAAACCAATAAATGTGATACACAACATAAAGAGAATTAAGAAAAAAATACAATTTTTGTATGTCTTTAAACAAATCTTCTAATATACAAAGGAATGATTTGAACAAAAATGCCATATTCCAGGATAGGGCAAGCTTGAATGGAGAGTGCCTGCCTAATGTGTATAAACATCCTTGTAGGTTGGTGACAATTTTGGATCTAGATTGAAGTGACAATTACACAATACTGTGAATGTCTTGTGAATGCCACTGAATTGTTTACTTTTAAATGGTTAAAATAGTGCATGTTATTTTATGTAATTTTACCTCAAATATTAAAAAAAAGACATGTAAACATGTGGCTGATCAAATTTTGCCCAGAGGACCCAATGAATTTGTCAGTCATCGGTTCATTAAATTATCATAAATTTAATTCTGACATATTTAAAATAGCAAATTCTGTCATTTTATCATTTACATTTGAAACATGATACATTTAAAATATATGAAGCATTTTAGGTAAAGATTCAAATCATGAAAATTTTTCTGTCTACTTAATAATTATTGTAATTCATGCAAATTTCATTTGCTACATACAGCTACTGTAGTGCTTTACCAAGTTAATACATCCAACCTTTCATCAGCCACATGAGGTAGATAATGGCATTGCTCCATCTCCGTTTCACTGATGGAGAATTTGAGGCATAGAGGTGAGGCAACTTGCCAAACCCCACATAATTCTGTAGTGGTTTTGCAAGGACTTGAATCCAGGCT
Organism: Rhinopithecus bieti; assembly: GCF_001698545.2. Classification (NCBI taxonomy): domain Eukaryota; kingdom Metazoa; phylum Chordata; class Mammalia; order Primates; family Cercopithecidae; genus Rhinopithecus; species Rhinopithecus bieti. The sequence goes on along the minus strand of NW_016814490.1, from coordinate 109,704 downwards.
AACTGGATCCAGAGTGCAAGAGCTCTTAACCACCATGCTATGCTGACTCCCCTTTCTGGGTTACAGTTATTTTCAAAATATTACATTTATAGTTTTCATTTTCTTGCCTGTATAATAATTTTATGTTATTATGAATGTATAATTAAGATTTTAGAAATATCATTTTAGTTATCTATCACTTCATAACCAACTACCCTCAACTGTGGGGACTTTGAAGAACAATAAGCATTTTAATAGAACTCTCATAGCATGAGTGTTTGGTGGGCTCAGCCAGGTGGTTCATACAGAGTATTTCTCTGGTCGTTACTTTCATATGGTGGCTGAGGATGTAATCATCTGAAGGTCATTAATTCACATACTTAGTGATTGATGTCAAAAGGCTGAAATTCCTTTTTGACTGAATAATCCTGACTTCCTAGTCTCCTCTCTGCACCTCTCCCCAAACTGTCATTTATCATCAGGACTTTGGGTGTAACACAGTGCTCCAAAGTGTACAGAGGGAGAAAAAGAGAGAGAAGGAAAAAGGACAGAGAGAGAGATAGAAAGAGATATAAATAAAAACAAAGACAGACAGACAGAGACAGACAGACAGACAGAGATAATGTAGTGTCTTTTATAATAGTCTTCTTCTACTATACTTTTTTGCTGAGACAGTCACAAGACTTGCTAAAGTTCAAGGGGAGGGACCATGGTTTGATTCGAATGTCACAGTATTTGCAGTCATGTCTCAAAATCTCCAAAATATAAGCTGTTGAGTTAGTCAACAGAAGTCACTGTGCAACTAGCAAATTCATTATATATTGTCAATAGAAACAGAGCAAAATCATAAAAGTGTGTGGATTTAAATTTTTACACCTACCGAAACATTTATTATGGATTGTAAAATATTTATTCATAGATATTTTAAATACAAAATAGGTTTCCTATGAACAGACCTCAAATTAATCATACGGCATAGAATACTGAAGTGATCATAAGTGGATCAATTCTTTCCCACTTATTCTATTGAAGACACATACACATCTACAAGAAAAAATGACATAGAACAACATATAGAGCCTAGTATAAAATGATGTAAGAGTCAGGCATGGTGGCTCACACCTATAATCCCAGTGAAATGTCAAAGGTTCTTCTTGCCTTAGCCATGCCAAAGAATTGGACTGAGAGAAAAAACAAAAAGAACAAAAAAGCTGTAGACTTTATTGAGCAGAGTGACAGTACAAAGCTTCCACAGCGTGGAAGGGGTCCCAAGTGGGTAGCCAGAGTTAGAATGTGCTGTTGCCTTTTAAACTCCTTAAGGTGGGAAATACGTGCAGAGGGAAGATGTTACTAGAGTGAGAAACAAATGCAGTAAATTATTTTGTGACATGTCTTAGATTTTGAGGAAAACTGGAATTGTAACTTAGGTTTTATCTACTTTCTTGCAGCAGCCTGGCAAAGGAAACAGGATTTTACAGGACTTTACAAAGTATGTTTACAGGGAATTGGAATTGGGAGCATGGATAAGGCATCTGGTCTCAGAAAAAAAGGGGTTTTAACTTTCCTTTTAGTTTTAGGGGAGGGGGACACTGGGAAGCTTACAGTACAGGACACTGGGAAACTTACAGCAGAATTTTCGCTGCTTATACCTTTCTTGAGGAAGAAAATACATGCACAAATTCTGATGTTAGGAATATTTTAAGCATATATCTTCAATATTATTCATCCAGGACCAAAGTAAGTTCTGATGTAGGAAATGAGTGAGTTTCACAGCTTTCTGAGCCCCTACTGGACCCAGAAAGCCCAGCGGGCCCCTCCTTTCATCAGCACTTTCGGAAACCATGGTGGGTGGATCGCCTGAGGTCAGCAGTTTGAAACCAGTCTGGCCAGAACGGTGAAACCTCGTCTCTACTAAAAATACAAAAATTAGCCAGATGTGGTGGCGGGTGCCTGTCATCCCAGCTATTCGGGAGGCTGAGGCATGTGAATTGCTTGAACCAGGAGGCAGAGGTTGCAGTGAGGAGAGATTGTACCCCTGCACTCCAGCCTGGGCATTAGAGTGAGATTCTGTCTCAAAAAAAAAAAAAAAAAAAAAAAAAGAAAAGGAAGGATGTTTACTGTTTACAAATTGTTAAAATCAGAGGGAATTCTGTGAATAGATTCTTGTAAGAGCTGTGACAAAGTGACTTTTGGGGAGGAAAACTTATGAGACATAGTCCCTAGAAGTAGGGAAAAAAATTTACTCTACAGGGTGCATTGACATCCTGTTATAAAATAAATACGGAAAAAATATGTGGTACTAGAGATCTCCCTAGACTGCAGCAGAGACAATTGAAAAAACCTGTGAAGGGATATTCCTACAATACAGAACATGAGGGATGTTGCAGAAAGCAACAGCTGTTGAAGATTTCCTCAAGAAAACAACATGAGGAACTAAGCAGTCATACAAAATTGAAAGATTTGCATTCAAGGATTCTAGATAGAGGGAACAATCAGAATGAGATTTGATTTTCGATTTTTATATTTATTTTTTAAGGCATTGTTCAGTCCTCCAGTTTGGAGTGCAGTGGTGTGATCACAGCTCACTTCAGCCTCAACCTACTAAGCTCAAGTGGTTCTCTCACCTCAGCCCCCTGAGTAGCTGGGAACACAGGTGCATGCCACCACACCCAACTAATTTTTTTTTGTGTGGTGATGAGCTCTCATTGTATTGTTCATGCTGATTTCAGACTCTTGGGCTCAAACAGTCCTCTCATTTCAGCATCCCAAAGTGTTGGGATTACAGATGTGAACCACCGTGCCTTTACAAAATGAGATTTTTAAATAAGCATGATTCAAATGTCCAGAGATGAAAGGGTCACTAATGTAAGACAAGAATGGGATGAGGAGAAAGATAAATACAAAAATAATTAGATATTTTTAAAATCAGAAATGTGTTCCCTAATTATATGAAATGTTGGTTGATTACATGAAGTAAAGTGGAACTGAATGCTTGACTGATACAGCCCTCAAGAAGAATCCCTTAATACTTTAGAAATTGCCAATAAACTGATTAAAAAAAAAAAAAGGCTGCTTGTTAACACCTTATGTTAAAGCTTTCCTGATTAGTTTTTCTTCCAAAGCTCTCTTGTTTCTGGTTTTTTTTTTTCTGGTCTTAACTACACATTGTATGCTTTGTTAAGGTATTTATGCCCTGATTCAATGTGATTGTCTCAATTTTTATTTCGTTCTGTCCTTCCTCTTGTAACCTGCATGTCCTCATTACTATTGATCAATCCAGCTGCAATGTTTACCTTGTCTGACTAAGGATTATTCATTAATTTTTACTTGTTTTAAGGGAGGAGACCCCCCTCATATCGTCTTATGCCCAATTTCCACCTCCAAAGAAAGAAGAAGTAAAAACTAAAAGGCAGAAATGAAATCCACAGACAGACAACCCGGCGCCTCGTCCTGGGCCTGGGAGTTAAAGATTGACCCCTGACCTAATCAGTTATGCTGTCTATAGATTACAGACGTTGTATAGAAATGCACTGTGAAAATCCCTATCTTGTTTTGTTCCAATCTAATTACTGGTGTATGCAACCCCCAGTCACGTACCCCGTTTGCTCAATCAATCACGACTCTCTAACATGCACCCCCTTAGAGTTGTGAGCCCTTAAAAGGGACAAGAATTGCTCACTCGGGGAGCTCAGCTCTTGAGACAGGAGTCTTGCCAGTGCCCCCACTGAATAAACCCCTTCCTTCTTTAATTCAGTGTCTGAGGAGTTTGTCTGCAGCTCGTCCTGCTACAGTTTATCTGACTTTTATTAATTTTGTTTCTTTGCTAGTCACTCTGAGCCATAGTCATGATGACTTAGGATTCTAGATCACTTATGAGTAAGAAATTTATCCTTAATAAAGTCTCTATACTAAAGAAGAATCTAATGAAAAATATCACTTGAAAAATGAGTGCAGTACATGAACAAAGTTCTGACTGGATCATAAACCCGAAAAGTGATTAGTCAGTTTAATAATTAGGGACTAACAATGGAATCAATGATATATCTTCATATACTTGAATTGGTAAAAATTAATATCCAACATAGGTAAATCTCCAAATAACTGATGACTCCAGTGCTGGTTTGTTGGGAGTATGAATAAAGTGGTGCTAAGTGAAGAGTACACATGGGCCCAGCACAACAAGACTCCCTCTAACCAAGTCTGAGCTCTGAGCTAACAACTACTGAAATCAAAACTCCAACCTGCTAGTATCTCAATTCTTATTATATATTTGGACATAAGACAAGTGACCACCAGTGGAAATGTGGACTCGGTGGGCCAATTTTAAGCTCACCTTTGTCAGAACCTCTATACGCCCCCACTTTCAAAAATGTTCTTTTCTTTTTTTTTTTTTTGAGACGGAGTCTTGATCTGTTGCCCAAGTTGGAAGGCTGGAGTGCAGTGGCGCAATTTCGGCTCACCTCACCCAAGCTCGGCGTCCCAGGTTCCTGCCATTCTCCTGCCTCAGCCTCCCTAGTAGCTGGGACTACAGGCACCTGCCAACATGCCCGGCTAATTTTTTGTATTTTCAGTAGAGATGGGGTTTCACCGTGTTAGCCAGGGTGGTCTTTATCTCCTGACCTCTTGATCCACTCGCCTCCGCCTCCCAAAGTGGTGGGATTACAGGCGTGAGCCACTGCGCCTGGCCAAAAACGTTATTTTCAAAAGAAAGTCATGCCTCCCACTCATCCAAATTTTACCAAGATTCAGTGCCCAAGGATACAGCTTGTAGAATAATAACAAATGAGAAATTTGAAATGTTATACCCCACCAGTTTTTAATTTATTGTCCCTCGGATGCAAATACGGCTTTATGATACCGAATCAGGATCCTGTAAGCATTCCTCCTTTGCCAGGTAGTTGAATGTTAAGCTTCCTCAATAGAGGACATTGGAGTGATAGTGAGGTGATTGATACAGGAAGGCGCATCCCTTCCAAGGACAAACTCCTCACTTATTCAGAAATATTTATCATTAATGTTGGAATTTAAGGATATGTATGTAAAAGAATATACTTAAGAATACTAAATAATATACTTAAAGAATGTAAGAAGAAAACTTCTAATAGAACATTTGTTTTATCTTTTAAGAAATATTGCAGACTGCATAGAAATTAATTCAGAAAACTCCTAAACCATTTGTTCTTGACATAGATAGATTCAGCTTCATATGTTATTTTCAAGATAACATTTACAATTATTTTATTTTTGTGTTCAAGTTCTGTGGTGCTTGCATATCCCTGTCTTTATGCAGCATATTCAAAATTAAAAAAAATCGCAAATATGAAGAATGTTATATCAATTGTATCATTCCATGTGATTGCTTAGAGTTTCTGTGTTTAAACTTTGTTAACTGCTGAGATATTTAAAAGCTTGTAGAATCAATCTCCAAGAAACAGACGCATCATATTATCGCAATTTTTGTAATTCAATTTACTATGAAATTTTTATGACTCTCCATCCTTCATGTTCACATATTTTCCTAAATATATATGTACATATCACTTTATGTGAAAAGACTTCTCAAAATTAAACTAGTGAAAGTATTATTTGTTCACTCATGGATAGACATAGATTCATGTATCTGGAAATACGGGCTAAGAATTTCAAAGAAGATCAATTTTCAGAATATACTTTCGTAATAAAGTATATTATTTATTAGGAAAGTATATTCTGATATATTCTGATACATTTTCAGAAGACACTTCATTAAGAAAATATAAACAGACTACAATTTAGCTTTTGTAGTACATGTTGAGCATCATTATTGCCTCAGACTAATATATATACATATAAGATTTTCTTCAAACTTTAAAAAAAAAGACATTACTATAATTAAAGTGCATGCATGCATTACTTTTTTCCTTTCTTGGACTTTGTTATTTTTTTCTTTCTAGTGGCATGACTATATATTCAACATTTAATAAAGTAAAATATTCAGTGTATATTTCTTTTCTAGACATTAAAATAATTTGTTTTATTACCAACTGTAGCTAAAAATATTTTAACATAAAAAATATTACTGTAACAATCTTTTTCATGTGTTACAAATGATCATTATGCCTCTGTTCTATCCGATTGTTCAGGTACATCTCTTTTCAGACAGAAGAACTGCTCTTAAGTTGGTTTCTTTCTTCTCTGTGGTTTGCTTTGCAAGTCTTTTTCTGAATCCAGAGGCTGTAATGACCAATATTTAAAGGCAAGATTTGGAGAGCTTTTGCCATTTATTGTGCTTTCTTCAACATAGACCTTAAAAATTATTGCACAAGATATTTGGCTCTTTATTCCATCTACAATTTACTTTTCCATGTTACGAGCAGAGACTAAGAAAAATGATTATACGTATTTCTGGTTTGTGTATACTCAGTATTCCAGGTATTAAAGAAATCAGAAATGTCTGACTTGACAAATTAAGGCCAAGAAATAGTGACATCTTATTGCAGGAGAGAAATCATGTAACATTACAATCTAGAGAGACTGGACTAAACTTGCTGGACCATATCTATAATTCCTAACTAAAGGGAACTAGTCTCGTATTTTATTTTGTGTATTATTATCCAATTACAAAGGGTCTTCACTAAAGTGAAAACAGTAAATCAAGCATATTCAAGGCCTCATGTGGAAACCATCTTTAGTCTTTCTAACCAAGGATTTTAAAAGGTTGCATAGTTTTGGATAGGAAGTCAGTTACGACCATCTATAATTTTGAAACAAACAACATTCTCATTAACAAATATTTTGTATTTCATGAAGGATTTGAGCTTTAAACTCCAATGCAACACAAAAGACTTGTATAAACACCATGTTAAGAAACTTGGCCAAGTTTTGCTTAGCTTATATGTGCACTAGGTCATAAATTTGTCTTTAACGGTCACCCTAGCTTCCACGGTAGGTCTTGGCTCAAAATAATGTGATCCTGCCAAACTGCAAAACATACACTGTCTAACCCACCTTGCCTAATAGTTTTCAATTATTTCCCACTTAATTTTTATGTAATTTTCTGTTTTCATTCCTCATTTTTATTCATATCAGTTTTCTCTTTAAAAGCCAAGCCTCAGTTACCTTTGTCTTAGTTAGAGTTGAACTCATTTATACTGTAGTCTCTATCTCCTACTTCAGTAGTCAGAATAAAATCTGTCTTGCCATTTTAAGAAGGATCTTGCTGTTTTCTTGACAGGGACACATGTAATCCGTATCAATGTATGTGTTTATATTGAAGAGTTTTCTTTACCTATGTAACAAACCTGCACAACTTGCACATGTGCCTCTGCACTTACAATAAATGTTGGAAATAAAAAATAAAATAACATAAAAATACAAAAGAGGTGTCTAAAACTGCATGGTAGAAACACGCTATTTCTGAACTTCTCAAATAAACAGCCTGAGTTTCCAGTGAATCTCATTTTTTTTTTCAGTTTAGAAATATACATAAGCAAGCATTAAAATGGAGTTATTTTAAGTTTTCTGAAGTTAAAATTGTTTATTACCTAATGTTTAACAAAGAGCAAAATATTTAAATAAATCAGGAGAGGCACATGTCTTGTGAAATGTAGAGGAGAATTTTGCAACACCTTGATGAATAGTGGTGGCATTAAATGTCATGACCTTCCCTATCATGTCTGCCTGCTTTAGATCTCAAACAGTGCTACTCTCTTTTCTTTTGTTTCTGGTCTTAACAAACTTTTGATCATCAAACAAGCAACATATTATGAAAAAGAGTAAAAATTGCCTCACAGGCCAGCACAACCAGAGAGCAGTACTGGAACCAGATGAGATTGTTGGTAGGTGGCAGCAAGTACTTGACTCCTTTGTGGTGCATGACAAACTTGATCCAGTAGACTGTTTGGTCCATGGGCTTCATAAGCTGATCATAATGAATGACTGATAACCATATAACATTGTCTTTATAACTAAAGGAAAATCAAATAGACATAAACTTATAGAATATAAATTATAAATATGTGAAATTTTTGTGTAGATGTCAGAAATTAGTGCCACATAAAAGTAGATGAAAACATATTTTATTTCATGGTGGTTATAGAGATTTTAGCTTATGGGTTAGAATTTGCTGGATGCATAAGATTTCAAGATGTGAAAGGAGAATTGAAGAGAGGACAAGTATTTCTATCCTAGAAATTAAAATTAGTTAAGTCCAAAGGATAAAAAGAAATCATTTCAGAGTACAGAGGTTGAATTAGCCATTAATGAAATTGTAATGAACCTGGTGTGCAAATTTCAAAATAGTATCAAAGTCGAGAGGTAGGAGACAAATCTTTGACAAGGTTCAGGTCCATGTCAGGGCAAAGCTGATAAGAAGCTGGCATTGATCAGGAATTAGTATTGACATTATATCAGTGAATTAGTGATTAAAAGTGTAACAGTGAATGGTCTTAGTTTGAATCATGAACTGATATCTACTGGTCCTTTTTTTTTTTTATGTATCTGTTCCTAGTTTTTTTTTTTATTGTTAAATTTGAATGAATAAGAGTGGTATCTTTCTTATCTGATTATTGTGAGTAGTCATGCAATGATTTTTAGGATACTTGGTAGAATTATTCTCATCATAAAGAGACTCTCAGTAAATGTTCACTAGTATTACAGTTTTTCTTGCATTGTGATCTTAAAATCTAAGTGGTGCTTAATATTTTACTTTGAGGCATGGCAGTTCCATTTATTTCCAGTGTTGAAATAATTATGGACTAATAAACAAGGAATAAGGATGAATATAAGTACAAGGCTTACCAAGTCAAAACCAAAAAGTGCGAAAGCATGGCACTGTAGCAATAGCAATGAGGTACCTTCTCTTTTTGATATTCAAAAAACAGAGCATGAAGACTCTGTTTTCAGAGGAGGGAATTAATCCTGATAAGCATTTTTAATACAATTGGGAAAAAGTATAACCAAGAAGTTACATAATACAAACTACCAATATAATGCACACCATTTTATGTACATTCAATGGGTATCAACTAATTAAAAAAATATCTTTATTTTTAAACACAACATTATATGTATTAATATTTATAATATTACCAAAATAATAGCAATAGCAAAACTGAAATTAGTGTCTGTACTGAAATAATTTAGAAATCATATATTTCTGGTTTCAGATATTTTGGCTATTAAACAGGAATATTCCAATCTATCTCTTTCAAGCCAATTATTTTTTGATTTTATAAATCTTCCAAATAAGCAAAAGCAACCATAACCATAAGAACAAAGAATATGGCTACATTTATAAAGTATGTTCTTTTCCCAATAATTTTTAACGGCAAATTTGAAAGCTCTAGTTGTTTACAAGTTATCAGTGATGGGATCAAAATATTAGCATAAAAAATTTGGAAAGCATTAAAAATTGGTTAATTAGAATTGATATTCTTGCTGATTTACTGAAAATAAGTTACCTTTACAAGAGTTTTAAAAAAAGGAAAAAGGTAACTAAAGTTAGATGAATGACATGTTTAATCTTGCTTCTTATGGGTAGCTTTTTCACTAAGTATTTGTATCCCATAATTCTTTCCATATACCTTCAATAGGCAAAAATAAATTTACTTGAAGAATAACAGTTTGATGAGATCTCATTCAAAAGACCCTCATGACTGTGATGAAAATTAGTCAGTGCTGTAAAAATATTCATGCTTCTTTTCTTTTAACTTTTCTCTCAGTCTTCCTTATAATCCTTCTGTTACCATTTTCAGCAATTTCTTTTATTTCACTTTTTGGCTATTTTAAAACTTATGCGCTATCCTAAAACCTCTGACAAATGTTTCCACTAAAACCACCAGAAAAAAAAAAAAAGATTATGATACTCACAATTGTTTATTGACGATTGCTTTTAAGCGTTACCAAAAAAAGTGTACTCAGCATTGTGTTCATGTTTAGGGTCACTGCTGCTTCCTTGGCATTCATGTGAGAAGTTGTCAGTACATACTATGTAGTTAAAAAATTGCATTCATGAAGAGTCATTAATGACTGCTTTTAATGCATTGATCAGATCTGTATTTGGCATTGTATTTGAGTCTACTCTAACAACTTCCCCCTTAGCCTTTATGTGAACAAACTTATCGAGTTGATCTGCAAACAAAGGAAGGCCCACCATAGGGATCCCAAGGTAGATCCATTCATTGGTGTCATTGTCTGCACCATGAGGTATAAAAGCTTTGGTTTTTAGATGACCTAGGATTAGATAAACTTTTGAATAATTATTCGTGAAGAGTCTTAGAATTAAAATGAGCAATGCTCAATATGAGGCAATGAAATGGGCAATGCTCTCTAGATAACAAATTACTGTAACAGTCAAACTGCACTAAAATTACTTTCAGATCTCAGAGAAAGAAGCACCAAGTCCTCTGAGGGTGATGAGTGAAGACTGCACATTTAAGAAGTGGTATGTGACTTGTGACTTGAAGAATGAATGCAAGATTTCATGTGGACAAACAGAAAGAACACACTGTGGATAAAGAAAACTGCATATTCCCTACTCCAGCCCCCAAAAAACATTATACATGCTAGAACATGTTCTCTTAGAGAAATAGTGGAGTCACTGAGTGTCATAGGACATGGTGTCCAGAGCAGCAGGGAGTGGGGTGGTGGTGATGCTCGAATAAAGGAAGGACAGGCCACTCTCCATCACAAAATGTGTTACCATTTCATAATAAAGACTAGGGATTTATTCCCAGAGAAAATGAAGTCGCTGGTAGTAAAAGAAGGGCTGTTATTTTTCATCTACATTTGAAATATCTAGCTATTAGGAGAAAAGGGTAGGTGTAACATTTGAATTAGGAGACGGACAACCCAGAAAATTGTTGAAAAATTATTTGTGAGATGTAACTACACTTGAAATAAAGTTAGTTTGTTTCTGGTCATAAAAAAATGTGACTGTATATAATAAAATGCCAACAGTTGTAGTTTATTATATTTCCCCCCAGGACTGGAACATAAATGAAAAGAAGTAAGATTTTATTTTGAGTTTTAAATAACAAATGGTGAATCACACATTTTCTGTTGTACTATTTTTATCCTGATTGGCTGTTACTCAAGTTTTCAAAAATTTATTCTTCAGAGTCTTACCAAGAAGGTTATTCTGGACTACCCACTTGTACAGCTGAGTAATTGTACTAAGGTATCTGATTTTCTGTCATCAAATTTCCACAGATCCATATAGATAAGGGAGCCTACCGATGAGAACACATGGACACATAGAGGGTAGCAACACACACTGGGGCCTTTCAGAGAGTGGAAGGTTTGAGGAGGGAGGGGATCAAGAAAAATAACTAATGGGTACTTGGCTTAATACCTGGTTGATGGAATAATCTGTAAAACAAACCCCCATGACACAAGTTGACTTATGTAACAAACCTGCGCTTGTACCCCTGAACTTAAAACTTCAAAAAAAAAAAAAAAAAAAAGATAAAGTACTTGTTTTATGAGTCAAATTCAAATTAGAGCACGTCTGTTAGAATTCTAAAAAGGGACCGGGCGCGGTGGCTCACACCTGGAATCCCAGCACTTTGGGAGGCCGAGGCGGGTGAATCACGAGGTCAAGAGATCAAGACCAGCCTGGCCAAGATGGTGAAATCCTGGCTTTAATAAAAATATTTAAAAAATTAGCCAGGTGTGGTGGCAGGCACCAGTAATCCCACCTACTAGGGTGGATGAGGCAGAGAACTGCTTGAACCCAGAAGACAGAGGTTGCAGTGAGCTGAGATCGTGCCACTGCACTCCAGTCTAGGTGACAGAGAGAGACTCCGTCTCAAAAAAACAAAACCAAAACCAAAAGAGTTCTAAAAGATGGATATCACCTACTTAAATGCTTTCCATATGGTTGATAAGGAAATTAGGACAAGGCAGGGTAAGTAATGAGAACTACTAGAAAACTGAAGTAAATAGAACAACCCTATTTCTTTGACTTGATTTTATATTAAATCAAATTAAATAAAATCATGATGTTTTATACATAGTGACTTAGATATTGAGATAATAAATGAAAAATTCAAATATTTAGGTAATCATTAGGCGGACATAATTCCAGTGTAAAGAAGATTTACAAATTGCTAATGGTCCACATCTTTTTTATTAATGTATTTACTACATTCGCTTTCATCTTCCAAATATAACGTTAAGCTTTTCATTTCTAAAGCAATGAAGTGGGAGTGAATTTACTTATATTCACTTGTTTCATAAGTTACATTCTCATATCTGATGATTATAAAGAAAGCAAATCTATCAATCATCTATGTATGATTTCATAGTTTCAGGGTTTCAGCATGTTGGCAAGGCTGGTCTCGAACTCCTGACCTCAGGTGTGTTCCACCCGCCTCGGCCTTCAGTTCAGTTTTTGAAGGAGGGTAGACTATCCAAGGTTCATTTATAGTTAGGTATATTTTGTAAAGTGTGAAAAAACAGGAGTAAATTCAATAATGAATCCCTGCAATCCAAAACCATTTAATACAATCAAGAATATCTTTCTTATCTATTATCACAAACATCCCAGCTGTCTCCTTCTAAAAATTTATTTCGAATGTTAAGATACATTTAATTCTACCCAGTAATTTGCTCAAAAGCAAAAATAAATATGTACCATTTAGCATACAAAAGTTACACAGTAAAAGTGAAAGTATATATATATATCTGTGTTAATTCATTAAATTTACATTTGGTCATCCTTACTCTTAATATGTGTATATAAATGTAGGTCACTATAAATAAAAAAATTACTTCCACACAATACATGCTTTCTTCATGATATCTTAACCTCATTCACTTCTCAATCATTGTAAACTTACATAAACCCACAGTTTGTGGGACAGTTAACATACAAGAAAAACATCACAAATTTCACTAAAAATCTGGGCCAACTCATTGTTTATTTGCCCCCTGAAATGAAAAAAAAAAATAGAATTGAAGCAGTGTATTGCTGTAACTTACTTTGAAGGTAAATGTATTCTCTCATAATTACAGAACTTAGATTGAAGACATTACTGGTAAATGCCAATACAAGTGCTTTTAAAGAGAATTTAATATTAAACCTTGAGACAGCATAGGATGAACCCTATAAAATTCACTTTTCTTTTTCAAAATAAAAGATCCTTTTGAAACTTAAAATCTTCAGTTATCAATAGTGCTGCATTATAAAGCTAGTTTATACAATCCTGCATAGCATTGGTCAAAATGACAAGTCATAATAGATAAAATTAAAGCATTATACAAACAAGATAAGTCACTGAAAATAATTTAAGGCCTTAAAGTGAATTAATCAGTCTAACTTAAAGCTAAGAATAAACCATTAATTATCCACCTGAAATGCAAGCAATATGCTTTTTTAGCTTCTGTTCTGTGGACCAAATAACAGAAACAACCCTTCCTTATGATTTATGGTTTATTTGTAGAATCCTTCTGGACTTGAATGACTAAAAGTCAATTCTATTTTTCAGTTGTTCACAGAAGATTTAGGACTGTTTTAGCCATTTGTGTGGAATGTCAAACTGTGGACACTGTGCAGATGCTAGTGCTCAGAAGGCTTCTGCTACTAAGTAAGGGTGAGACTGAATCATGGACTTCCACCTTGATGTTTCCATTACATCAGTTGCTTGGCTGCTGTTCCAGTTTTTCTTATGTTTACATCCAAGTTGTTGAAGTACAATGCACCTATTAATCATGTCTATGATTTGTTCTTTCAATTGTTCTGCAACGTGCAAATCTGCAAGGACAAGGGTATCAGCAACATTTTCTATTGAGAGATTACTAGACAAAGCTTCCTCACACATGATCTTCAGCTGTTCCCAGTGCAGGTTTGTCTGCAGCTGCCAACAAGTTTTCAGCCATTTTGTCAAGGTTTAGTCCTTTCCCTGTGTTAATGTATCTCATCATTTCTTTAAAACTATCAGCGTCTAAATAATTTATTTCCACTCAATTCTTTATGCCTTTTTCCATTTCATGTTCAAACATGGCATTAAAAACTGGGGATTGAGGTACAAGCAGATTTAAAAGCTTTAAATTCTTGTCCTCTCACAACAAAACTGCAGTCTGTAAATCTCATGTTTTCCCAGAGATTACCTACATCTTCTAGTCGACACTCAGCCACCTTCAAAGTATTTGTATTAGTATGTCCTGATATGTTTACTGAGTCTTGGACCACACTCATTTTGCAAAATAATGTAAGCTTGTCATCTGGTAAAAGACTATAAGCTTCGTCAAGCTAAAGGTTCCCTCTAATGAAATTTTTAAAATCTCAGTCTTTCCCTTGCATGAATTGATATGCTCTTTGGCTTTCCATTGCTTTTATTTCTTCCCTTTTGGCATTCAGAAGGGAAAATTTGAATTTTGCTCGCACTTCACTTTTTGGCAAGCTGACTAAAAGCAAATATAAGGACAAGAAGTCTTTACTTTCGTTATCTAATCCCTTTGTGTTTACCCTCAGGCACCATTTCATTTTGTCATTTGGGCCAAGTGAAAATGTTGAACTTTTTAACACCTCACCCATTTCCTCTTGACAAAAACTGAAGTTATTAATGGTCTATGTGTTGAACACTTTACTACTTTGACCTGTGTATAACACTAGCTTTCTACTATGGGACAAGAAGACATTTCTCTAGGTAGAGGTGGGGCTAGTTCCTGAGACATTGCCACTTTATTGCATTTTTTAAGGATTTGTGTAGTATCCCACACAGTTGATACCTTACCTCAGATGTCTCAGAGAATTAGTGTTTGATTTTCACCAGGGACATGGTTGAGAAGGGCCACCCTCATGTTTTCTCAATTCCTGAACGTGCCCTGACTGCATCACCTCCAACACGCCGAGGCTGTGCTGGAGGCAGCAGGGTTAATGGTGGCAAGTCCCTGTGGAGGCACCTTCGCCGACCCACATTCCTCCTCCCTTGCCTGCCATCCTTCCCTGTCTCCCTCTCCTCTTGGTGTCATTCCTTGCTGCAATAGAGTTTTGCATCCACATACCTCCTTAGTGCTGTTATTGACAAATATATTACATATGTATAAGTTAAATGTTCAGCATTACAACTAATATATATATATATGCTTTATATAATTGCTTCTTAAATTTGTTAAGAAAGTTAAATAAATATGAATTTATACCATCTAATTACATAATTATTTATTCAGGTGTATTTTTTTATTATGTGGATTCACACTGCTTTCTGTGTTTATTTACTTTTAGCCTGGAAAATTTTCTTTAGAATTTATTGTGAGGCAGATTAGTTAGCAATAACTTTCTGTTTTTGTTTGTTTAGAAATGTCTTTATTTCATCATCAATATTTAAAGATGATTTTGATTTTGTAGTAAAAAGAATTTCTGGTTGGCAGTTTTTTCTTTCAGTACTTTGAATGTGACATACCATTGCATTAGGGGCAGCATTGTTTCTGATGAGTAGTCAGCTATTGATGGTATCTGAGTTCCCTTATATGTGGTTACTTGTTTTAGTCTTTGTGCTTTATAATTTTCTTCCTTTGGTTTTCAACCTATTTTTATTGTGTTTCTGTTTGGATCTTTTGTGTTTACCCTAACCTAAAATTTACAGAACATCTGAAATGTGTAAATTAGTGTTTTTAAACTAGTTTATGGGATATTTGGGGCATTATTTTTGAATATTTTCCACTGAATCTTTCTCTTCTTCATGTGATACTCCTATTTGGCCTATTTTGCTGTGCTTAAGTGTGTCCCAAGAGTCTATACGGCTCTGTTTATTTCTCTTCATTTTTTGTTTCTCTGTTCTTTGGATTATATAATCTCTGCTGATCTCTCTTCAGCATTTTTTTGGCTCTTATTTTTCTTCCTCAAATATGAAGCAGAATCCTGTTTGTGCATTCTCTATTTCTGTTATTATATTTTCATTCCACTATGTTCACTTGGTTCTTTAAAAAATATAACTTCTACTTTTTTCTACATATTCTCGATTGAATGTAACATTGTCTTTGTACCTTAATTTTCAGCTTTATATGTGATTTCCTTTAGGTCTTTGAGTATATTTATAATGTCTAATTTAAAGTTTTGCCTGTTAAATCTACAACTTATCCTTTTTTTTTTCTTTTTTTTCCAGACAGAGCCTCACTCAATTGCCCAGGCTGGAGTGCAGTGGCACGATCTTGACTCACTGCAATCCCTACCTCCCAGGTTCAATCAAATCTTCTGTCCCATCTTACCAAGTAGCTGGGATTACAGGCATGCACCACCAGACCCAGATAATTTTGTGTTTTTAGTAGTCGGAGTTTCACCATATTGGCCAGGCTGGTCTTGAACTCCTGACTTCAGGCAATCCTCCCAACGTGACCTCCCCAAGTGCTGGGATCACAGGTGTGAGCCATTGCACCCAACCCAACTCATCCCTTTCACAGGCATGTTTTATTGCCTATTTTCCCCATATAGCAGTCCCACTTTCCTATTTCTTTATACGCCTGTTAAAATTTGTAAAACCCTCAATATTTTAGATAATATGTTATAGTTACTCTGGAAATTATACCCCCATCTTCTTTTAATTCTAATTGTTAATTTGTTTGGTGAGGAAATGGATTATTTTAATGAAGTCTTTTTCCCTTGCAGTGTTATTTCCTTGGTGTTTCTACTCAGAAAGTGCACCCTTGGGTGTTTTCACAAACCCTGGAATAACAGTGATTTTAATAGGAACACTCTTTGACTCTTTTTTTTTTTTTTTTTTTTTTTTTTTGTTTTTTTTAAATTCCCCATGTTCTTTTATACTTACCAAATTTTTTCCTCTTTTTTTTTTTTTGGTTTGTTTTACATGCTCAGTCTACCTCTTAACCTTCACAAATTATTCGCTGATTGATCTTTTTCTTTTGGTATTGCCCTTTGGGCATAAATTACTTCATAGTCTGAACCAATAACATTTAGGCACTTTTACAGTGATAGATTCTGAGGCATTTCAGGGTGATATGAACACAGGAAACAATGTTCTTTTCTGTCTTTTTTTTCTGATTAGTTAGCTTTCTTATGGTCTCGTTGGCATCACTCATGAAATTACCACCTACTTAGCAGTTACCAAAAAACTCTTCATATTTTGACCACATGCTTATGCTTGAATTTCCTACACATTTTTTCACATAAAGTGAATTGCTGTCATGAAAGCTTTAGAACTCTTTGTTTAATGGTCTGACTCTTTCCTTGGGAAAAAAGTATCATCAACCTTTGCTCCAGAGCTAGGGGCACGGGCAGTGGCACACTTCTGTTTGTGCCACTAAGAGTAAGGTGTTAGGCTATAGTCTTGATTTGCTTCTTCTCTCATTGAACCTCCATCCTATAAATGAACTATCGTAATGACTCTGGTACTCAGAGTTCTTAGTACACTGTGCCTGAGTAAAACTTCTGTGCTTTGACAGTGGCTACATGAAAGAAGTGAAACTTTTTTCACCTCTCTTGCCAGAAATCTAGCCTCTGTAACACATAGGTGAGGTGTCTCTGTGTGAAAAATTTAGGAAGCTTATTCCCTCCCAAAAAGATAATATAGCCCTCTTGCAGAAGTTTCACAGAGGGGGAGTCCAATGTTCTTGTCTCCACCGGCTTGCAGTAAAATTTCTGTTGTACTGAGGGAAGGTAGCCTAGCAAACAAGACCTTGTTTAATGCCACAAGCTCTTGCTATTTTAAACAACCCTTAGTGTGTTCCTTAATAAATGTTTATTTGTTTGCTGCATGTTTTGAGGGCAATTCCTAGCATATTGTTAAATTTGTTAATTAATTTTATTTTTTAAACCCTTTCTCTGTTTGCCCAGAGAATACTCACTGGCAGTACTTGCAGATGCAGCATTTATCTTGAGATAATTTTGTCACAAAATATCTAGTTTTTATTATTATTTTTTCATTCCTTTAGCATGCAAACTTTGGAAACAAACAAACAAACAAAATTAGATTTTAGCATTCTATTGGTAGTAGTGCTATTTCCATTTACAAAATGTAGACATTTTCGATTGCTGAAAATGTCAAATTCTAGAAAATGTAGGATATTAACATTGTTCTCGAGCAGTTGTTGGCTGAAGATTAACCTGAATTCAATTTTTCTAAAGTAGATGATTCAGACGATTCTGATGTTAGCTCTCTTTAGAAATAACTCCAAGAAGAGTTTTTATAATGATGTTCACACTGAAAAAGAGTCAGACTTGCTTCATCCTCAAGGAGTGTATTTATGTAAAATTAAATAAGTGCTGGCTGTGAGCTGCACTACGTTTTACCTAAACTGGAAAATGGTGAGGAGATGGGGTTTCACAAAGTTGCCCAGGCTGGCCTTGAACTCCTGGGCTCAAGTTATCCTGCCTCCTCAGCCTCCTGAGTAGCTGGGACTATAGGTGCATGCCACTGTAGTCAACCTCTCCGAATATGATTAAATAGTTATCTCTAGAAACAATTTTCGCTATTTATTCTTGTTACATTTCAGAGCTGATTCATTTTATGCTACCAATCTGGCATTGGCCAGGACATGTTTTCTTCTAAAATGTCAGTCTATCTTCATATCATAAGTTTGTTCTGCCTCAGCATTCATTTTTAGGCTTAATATGAGTTGTTTAAGATCTAGTCATAGCTTGTCACTTTTGGCTTTGTTAAAACTTCCCTTCCTTGTGTAGTTGTTTGAGATAGAGTTTACTTGTTTCTCATCCTAATGATCCAGAAATGCAACATATCACAGATGTAATGACCATGATATAACCTAATGATCAATACCAGAGTCATATAATAATTTTCCCCTTCTTGTGTGTTCCCTTAATCCAGCCATTCCTCTACTCGTGCAGAGAAGCCTAGGAAATAATACTCATGGTCTTTAACAAAAGCCGTCCCACAGGGGTTTCCCCTTCCACTTCCAGACAGCTGGTTGAGCTCTCTGTCACTTCTGGACTTTCTGTCACATTCTTATCACCATCCCTAACATCACTTAGGAACTGTGAGTAATAAATTTCTTCTATTTTATGCATTTTGTTCTTCCTTTCTCATGCAATATATTTGACCTGACTCATATATCTGAAACTCACTTCCCCACCTCTATCAGAGCTTTCCAGGATCTTGGTTTACAGCCATTCTCAAGAAAGATACTTCAATATAAAATTGGAAAGAACTCATAACAGTATGAATCACAACACCTCTGAATATACTTAATAACAGAGAAATTAGAAAGAAAAGTTTAATTTTATACATCATAGAATTGCTATTTAGAAACAAATAGGACACGTTAGAAATAAGAAAAAGTAAAACGCTTTGTTGAAGTTATATACTTATCTGCATTTTTTAAAAAGTATCACCCAATGGGTTATAGAATGATGCCAACACATAACGCCAGGTTGCAAGGCATAGAGAATAGAAGAATGCGACATGACTATCTAATGGGTGTAAATCTTCCTTTTGAAGTGAAAACAATTACTTTGGATCTAGATAGTAGTGGTAGTGGCAAATGTGTTAAATGCCAATGAATCATACACATTAAATGGTTTAAGTGTATAATTTTGTGGTGTGAAATTCCTATATCAATTATTCTTTAAATAAACAAGTGGCTGACCGGATTTGACCAAGAAGCCATAGTTTGTCAGCCCTTGGTTTATGCTACAAATTTAATTCCCATGTGCTTGAAATAGTAAATGCTGTCATTTTTATCATTTACATTAGAAACATAGTATGTTTTGAAATTAATATATTATGCAATTATATGAACACTAAAATTATTACTGTGGAAATTTTTTAATTTATCATAATAGTGCCAATTTTATTTTGCTGTACACACAATTGTTAGTGTTTTGCAATATTAATGACTTCATTCTTTCATCAATACCATGATATTGATAATGCAATGACAACCATTGCTATTTCATTGGTGAGGAAGCTGAGGCAAATAAAGTCCCCGTAACTTGTCGAACCCCACATCATTATATAGTGATTTCTAAGACTTGAATAAAGGCCATCTTGATCCAGAGTGCCAGCTCTTAGCTACCATGTTATGTTGACTCTCTTACTCTGGGTGCAGATATTTTCAAAGTGTAGTTGTTAGGTGGGCTCAGTTGTGTGTTCCTTCCACAGAGTTTCTTATTTCCTATGGTGCCTGAGTCTATAATTATCTGAAGATCATTCACTTAACATACTTAGTGATTCGTGTTGAAAAGCTCAGAGTGCTGGTGGGCTACCAGGATTTCTTAGGCATATATTTATGTCTCTACAAAATTGTCATTTGTTATGGGGACTACAGATTGAGTTGTTGTGTAATAGTGAGAGAAAAAAAGACAAGAAAGGAAGAAACTGAAAGAGAGAAACAGAGAGAGAACATGCTGTGTTTCTACCAGAGCTTTGAAAGTTTAGCTGCATTATTTCCATTACATTATTTGTGTTGAGACAGCTACAAAGTTTGCCAAACTTCAGAGGGAGGGGATATTACTTGATAGGAAAATTGTCAATGTATTTATAGTCATGTCTCAAAATAACAACAAATAAAACCTTTCGATGAAGGCAGCAGAAGTTATTAAACTATTGTATGATTCATAAAATTTTAAAAATAGTTATAGAAAAAATATTAAAATTACATGAATTTAGATTTCTACAATTATTGCAATTTTAAACATTGTATCATAGCTATTCATACATACTTTTAAAATAGAACAAACGTCCTAAAACAAGCTACAAGTGGATACAATATATGATATATGAGAAACATTATCAAGTTTTTGAGTGACACTAGTGAATTAATAACATGATGCTACATTTTGGAACTTCCTGTCCTGAATTGATGTTTTTATTTCACTAATTAAATTTTAAGTCTCATAATTAATACATGAAAACTTTGTGGAAAGTTAAACATTGCATAATTGTATACAATAGAAATTTAAATTATCATCATTGGAATTACATGTATTTTTTGAGATTCTTTCTTCTTCATACTAGCTTATGTATATTTTATTTTATTGCAAAAAACACTTTTTTGTTTTTCTGGAAACTTCTTTTTCTGTTTAGTAATGTGATAATCAGCCTGTTCTCTGCAATGGTTACATTCAAACATTTGTTGGAGGTACATGTATGTGTTCATTGACTGAAAACCATTTAAGTGCTGGAGAAATTTGGTTCATGCATGTGCTTGTATGCAAGGATTTCTACATGATAAATTTCTAGATGTAAAACTTCAGTTTCAAATGGCATATTTACATTTTATTTAAGAGTGTTGGCTCAAATTATACTCCCTCAAAAATAGATTTCTCAGGTTTTATGGGGTGCAAATCTTCTCTATGGCATTAATTTGTTGGCATTAGTTCTATTTTATGAGCATGAGTAACTTTTAGTCTTTTATATCTTATTGTCCATTTTTATTTTGAATTACTTCTTCATATTTTCATCATTTTTTTATTAGATTGTTAGTCTCTTTTGGTTGGTGATTTGTAGTTCTCACTGAACAATGGATACCAGTCTTTTGTTATGTGTGTTATAAGTTTTATGTGAAATAATTCAGGTTTATAATCATGATAAAACAACATTATTAATATTTGGCACTATATAAGTTCTGTTTGTCTTTATATCTGTATTAATTCCTGGATGATTTGTATGAAATTTTGTATAATTTTTCTATCTCATTAATGTTTTAGTGTGTACGTGTCTATAGATTACATGATTTATCTATGTGTATAAAATTATAAATATGCATATATATATATCTGTTTTTAATCACACCTTAAGCTGGAGAATATTTTTTTGTGAGAATTAGTTAATGGTAAGACATTTAAGTGACAAAGACAAGTAGATTTCTGTCAATCTGGGCTAGTTTGATCATAAAGTGCTTCCTTGATGTGTAGATTAAAGGAGGGTTATGACTTGATTTAGCTATTTTCCACAAAATTTATAAACTTTTAAATTTTTTGTATATATTTTTTGATATGCTGAAAAGTTTATATTTCCATATTATATTCATAGGAGAAATGAATCAAACGACTGGAAAATAAGAAAAAAGATACGATTATTTAAAGTTTAGTTATGTAGAATAATAAGTATTTCAAGCTGTCTTCAAAATACACATTGAATTTCACAACATATCTATTAGCTAGTTAACTGATGACGTGTTTTGTTTAAAAAGAAATGGACATGTATATGTACATGCATGTTTAGCAAGATAGAAAATTCACCAAGTCCCTTTAGAGTGCAATATCTATATGATCGTAATCTAAAATTAAGGACTTACGATTGTTATTAAAGGTCGAAAATGATAATAAAACTCATATGAAATTTAGGATTGTTTTTTCTCGTTCTATTAAGAATGATGATGACATTTTAATGAGAATTGAATTAGATTTATAGATTTCTTTTGGCAAATGCTCATTTTCACAAAATTGATTCTACCCATCCATGAGCATGGGCTGTATTACCATTTATGTCATCTATGACTTTTTCTCAATGTTTTGTAGTTTTCTTTGTAGAGATTTTTCACCTTCTTGGTAAGATATATTCATGAAATTTTCTATAATTTCTCTATCTCATCAATGTTTTAGTGTGTATGTATCTATAGATTACATGATTTATTTATGTGTATAAAATTATAAATATACATATATATCTGTTTTTAATCACACCTTATGCTGGAGAATTTTTTTTTGTGTGTCAGAATTGGTTAATGGTAAGACATTTAAGTGACAAAGACAAGTAGAGTTCTTTCAATCTGGACTAGCTTGATCATAAAGTGCTTTCCTCCTGTGTAGATTAAAGGAGGGTTAAAGGTAGATTAAAAATGAGAAAAAACTGTTTTTTTCTTTTTTTTTTTTTACAGCTATTGTGAAAATGGATGAGTTGTTATTTGATTCTCAGCTTTGAACCCAGCAAAGCCAAAGCAAGACTAAGAAAAAAGAACAAATCTGGGGGCATCACATTGTAACGCCTAAGGTTCTTGCCTAGCCATGCCAAAAACTGGTGTTGTGGCTGACCACGGCAAGTGAAAGAGACCTGGACTGAGAGTGAGCAGTACGTTTTATTGAGCAGAGCAAGAGTACAAAGCTGCCACAGTGTGGAAGCGGTCATGAATGAGTAACCAGAGCTGGATTATATGATTGCCTCTTAAACTCTTTAAGGGGGGAAATATGTGCAGCAAGAAGATGTTACCAGAGCCAGAAACAAAGGCAATTAACCATTTATAACATGTCTTAATCTTAGAACTTGAGGAAAACCAGAATTGGAAATTAGGTTTTATCTACTTTATGACCTTGCAGTGGCATGGCAAAGGAGACAGGATCTTACAGGACTTTACAAAGGATGTTTACAAGGAAGTGGAATTAGGAGTGTAGATAAGGTCCACTGGTTACAGAAAAACAGGTAGTTAACATTTCTTTCACTTTAGTTTTGGGTAAGTGGGAAGGGAGAGAGGACACAGGGAAACTTACAGCAAAAATTTCATTGTTTATAGCTTTCTTGGGGAAGAAAACACATCCACAAATCCTGTAGTTAGGAATATTTTAAGCATGTATCTTCAATATTATTCATCCAGGATCGAAGTAGGTCCTCATGCAGTAAATGAGTGAGTTTCACAGCTTTCTGGGTCCCTGTTTGACCCAGGAAGCCCAGCAGGCACCTCCTCTCAACACTGCCCAACATATTGCAAGGCATATTCCAAGTTACCAAAACAACATGGCATCAATATAACAACAGGCATGTAGACCAGTGGAACAGAATAGAGAATCCAGAATTAAAGACAAATACTGACAGCCAACTGAAGTTTGACAAAGTAAACAAAAACATAAAGTGGGGAAGATGACACCCTATTCAACACATGGGGCTAGAATAATTGGCAATCCACATGTAGGAGAATGAAACTGCATCTTCGTCTCTCACCATATAAAAAATCAACTCAAGATGGAGCAAATAATGAAATCTAAAACCTGAAACAATAAAAAATTCTAGAAGGTAACATTTCAAAAACTCTTCTAGACATTGGATTAGGCAAAACCTCACGACCAAAATCCAAAAGCAAATACAACTAAAACAAAGATAAATAGTTGTGATTTAATTAAACTAAAAAGCTTCTGCCAGCAAAAGAAATAATCCGCTGTGTAAACAGACAACTTACAGAGTAATCAAAAATATTGATGAACTATGCATCTGACAAAGGACTAATGCATCTGACAAAGGACTAATGTCCAGAATTTACAGAGAACTAAAAAAAAATCCACAAGAGAAAAACAAACCCCTTCAAAAAGTAGGCTAAGGTAATAAATAGACAATTCTTAAAAGAATATTATAATTGGCCAACACATGAAAAAACACTCGACTTCACTAACTATCAATAAAATGCAAATCAAAAGCGTAATGCAATACCACTATACTCCTGCAAGAATGGCCATAATTTAAAAATCCAAAAATAATACAATGTTGACATGGATGTGGCAAAAAGGGGACACTTTTGTGCTGCTGTGGGAATGCAAACTAATATAAATACTATGAAAAACCATATGAAGATTCCTATAAGAACTAAAAGTAGAAGTACTATTTGATCTAGCAATCCCACTACTATGTATCTTCCCAGATACATAGTAGATACAAAAAGTTTTATATGAAAAAGATCCATGAACATACATGTTTACAACAGCACTATTAGCAATTTAAAATATATGGAACCAGCCTAAATGCCCATCAACCAACCAACAGGTGGATAAAGAAAATGTGGTATACATACATGTATGTGTGTGTGTGTGTGTGCATGTATACACACACACACACATATACCTGTGTACATACATGCACATATACATACTATATTTATACACCATGGAATACCACTAAGCCATAAAAAGAAACAAAATAATGGCATTAACAGCAACTTGTATGGAGTGGGAGAGCATTATTCTAAGTGAGATAATTCAGGAATAGAAAACTGAAAACCGTAAATTCTCACTTATAAGTGGGAGCTAAGCTATGATGATGCAAAGGTATAAGAAAAATATAATGAGCTCTCAGGATTCAGAGGGGAGGTTGGGAGAGAGTAAGGAATACAAGACTACACACTGAGTGCAGGGTACACTGCTCACGTGATATGTGCACCAAAACCTCAGAAATTACTACTAAAGAACTTATCCATCTAATCAAAACCACCTGTTCCCAAATAACTATTAACATAATTTAAAATATTATAATAAAATCAACCAGATGAATATTTTTAAATATCTAGAAAAAATAGAATTGGCTCATGAAACCAAATGTTACAAAATAGTTCAATTTTACAGTAGGAAGAAGGTTAAGAGTTGTTATATTTCTAATTCCACATAATTTCCACTGAGAAATGACTTAAGTTCTAAAACAGTAGACATTTGTCTATATATTTTAGGAAAAATGTGAAAATAAAGCTGCATGCATTATAAAAGCCAAGCAATACTACTCATCTTAAAATATCAAAAGGAAGAGAGACTTTCTATATAATTTATGTAATAATTTCTTCAGCAGCAGTTGAAACAATATAATCCTGTTCAAAATGAAGCCAAATTATTCTGAGTATGTGCAAAACAGCACTGATACTGTCAGTGGAGTTCTTAATGTTTTTGTGTTTAAGTAGAATGTGTGAAATATAGTTAAGCTGAGTAAAAATTTTCTTGTGTAAACTCTGAATTAGAACAACCAATTTCAATATAAGTTCAACAAATTTCAATACAAGCTCATATGGATTTACATTATTTTTTATTTTCCCGAGTGTTTTCTTCATTTCCACAAAATATTTCTTACCATTAACTGGGTGGTAAACCTCTGAAAAACAAATTTTGATTTGACAAAGTAACTTTTGAAAAGTTTTTTATTTTTATTTTTTATTTATTTTTTTTGGTCACAGGAAGAAAGAAATCTTGCATCATAACCTTTCTTCCTGGAATAAACTGAAGTAGTCTCATCTATCAGGTTTTCAGCTTCAAATCTCAGAGATAACTAATCACTTTTTCCCTTCTTTCCTTTTCTAGTAAACTTCCAGAAACAAAACAGACAACATTTCATGATGATAAATATCACAGTTGCCACACAGGCCAGCAGGAACCCAATCACATCCAAAGAGTGGTACTGGAACCAGGTGAGGTCATGGGCTGCAGGCCGAAGGTGTTTAGCTCCTTTGTGGCGCATGACAAATTCAATCCAGAAGACTGCTCGATCCAGGGGCTTCACCGGTTGATCATGTTGAATTCTTGATAATTTCATAACATTCTCTTTATATCTGAAGGATAAAAACAAAGATACAAATGTAGCAGGAAGAGACATAGACAAAACCTCTCAGACTCTGAGTTAAAGAAGGAAGGGGTTTATTCAGCTGGGAGCACCAGCAAGACTTCTATCTCAAGAGCTGAGCTCTCCAAGTGAGCAATTCCTGTTCTTTTTAAGGACTCACAGCTCTACAGGGGTCCAAGTGAGAGGGTCGTGATTAAGCAAGCAGTGGGTACATGACTGGGGGCTGCATACACCAATAATCAGAATGGAACAGAAGAGGACAGGGATTTTTACAATGCTTTTCCATAAAATGTCTGGAATCTATAGGTAAGATAACCAGTTAGGTCAAGGGTCGATCTTTAACAACCAGGCCCAGAGTGTGGCACCAGGCTGTCTGCTTGTGGATTTCATTTCTGCCTTTTAGTTTTTACTTCTTTCTTAGGAGGCAGAAATTGGGCATAAGACAATATGAGGAATGGTCTCCTCCCTTACTAACACTGAAAGTAAGTTAATGTGTCTGCGCATATCAAGTTTATGAAAGGCTTTTAAAGTGACAAATAATTCAAAGTAAATGTTAAAGAATTGACATAGAATTTGTGTATTTTAATTTGAGTCATTGTAGAAAGTTTGGCTTTTAAATTGGAGTTTTCTCATTGACAAATATTTTTAAAGTAGAAATTGAATGTTAGGTGAGAAAGTTAATTTTTTTGAAGCAGAGAAAATATAAGGCATTTTAATTTGCTTTTAATTGTTTAATTTTAAGTTTTTGTGGGTACAGATTAAGTATATATATTTATGGGGTATATGAGTTGTTTCGATATAATGTGAAATAATCACATCATGGAAAACAGGATATTCATCCCTTAAGCATTTATCCTTCGTATTATGAACACACTCCAACTACACTGTTAGTTCTCAGACATATGAGAATGTGCTCAACAGCATGAACCATTTTAAGTGCTGTAAGAAAGATCGTGAAAATGCAATATGAGAATTATCATCTCTTAGTTCCTAAAAAGTAATTGTGTCATGGCGAGTGACATGCCTTATAGCTAGGCACTTTGCTTCTACATTACTCTTCGTCTCCTACTGTTCCCCACCCTGTAGCCAGAATGATATTTTGCAATTAAAGTCAGTTTATAGCACTCCCTTGATTAAGACTTTGGCCTGACTTCTCATTATTTAAAGAATAAAATCCAACTCTGTTATTTGGTGTATAGAATCCTACATTGTTAGACATTGGCAAGCTCTTTTCCTAACATTTCCCCCTGCACACTGTTTTCTAGATTGGCCTTCTATTTTTTTCTTTAAGCTCCCAAAGGTGTTCTCATTTTAGCACCTTACATATTTTTTCCCCTCTCGCCTGCTCTTGGAGTATTCTCTCTTGCTACAACCCAAGGCATGCTTCTCTGCCTTTTTATGGCTTCCTTCTAATGTTACTTCTACGAGAGGCTTTTACTGACCACACTATGATGGAACCTCTAGGATTTTCTCTATTTTCTGTGCTTATTTTGCTATTTGATTCCTAGAATTGTAAAATGCATTATATATCTCATAAAATAAACATTTAAATATTAAATACAAAAGATAAATATACGTACACTAAGTGAATAGTTCAAAAATGTAAGATCATCTTGAACATTATTTTGAAGTGAAGATATCTATTTACCTACTGTTCAGATCGTGGTATAGGATATCACAGCCTGCCTAGAATCACTCTCTTTTTCTGAACCATTTAGTCACTACTTTTGTCCTCCAATTAAGTAATAGCCTGACTTCAAATAGTATACATTATTTTTGCTTGTTTATGTAATTGAATTATATAGTATATATTCATTAGTGTCTTTTTTTAATGTAGCAGTTGTTGGGTAATTCCATTGCTGTGTATTATTTTGTTGATTGATAAAACAGGAGGATTTTATGGCATCAAGGTTAAATCTCATTTTCAAGTCCACTACAATAATGATAATAATAAAAGTTAATTTTCCAGCAGGAAAATAATCATGTTGTGAGGCATTTTAGATATCAAATTAAAATATTTATTATATTATTTCATTTATTCTTCCTTTCTACTAAGGATTCATTATGTCAAAATTTTAAGAAATGTATTTTTTATATTTTCTATATCATTTAAAAATTATATTTGTGTAGAAAATTGTTTCACTAACTGGCTATTCATTGGATGTATGGGTTTCAAATACAGTTTTTAAATAACTGATACAAACTAAAAGCAGGTTTCAGATTGGTTAAATCATTTAAATTCTTCCAGAATTACTCTCTTATAAA